>NW_028142131.1:25000-27500 GCF_055691185.1 Crinia signifera
AAAAAAAACACATTCCCCTTTATCTCAGTAACATAATACAACAATATACATCAAATATTTTTTCCACCTCTTTCAATTATTACGTAAATAATATGAGTTTCACTTTAAAAAAAAAAATTTATTCTGACGTGAGAAGTTTTCAGGGGTGGCTTGTTGGTCTAGGGGTATGATTCTCGCTTAGGGTGCGAGAGGTCCCGGGTTCAAATCCCGGACGAGCCCAGCATTTAGCTGCCTTTTAGAGCCCATGATTAATGTTACATGCTTGATTTCAAAGCATCAATTGAATTTTGCTCTTGCCATTTTACACAATTAGTTTGTAATTACTTAGGAGTATGTAGTACATTTTCAACCATATGGTGGTACTTTGGGTAAAAAAAACACATTCCCCATTATCTCAGTAACATAATACAACAATATACATCAACTATTTTATCCAGCTCTTTCAATTATTACATAATTAATATGAGTTTCTCTTTAAAAAAAAAAAAATTATTCTGACGTGAGAAGTTTTCAGGGGTGGCTCGTTGGTCTAGGGGTATGATTCTCACTTAGGGTGCGAGAGGTCCCGGGTTCAAATCCCGGACGAGCCCAGCATTTAGCAGACTTTTAGAGCCCATGATTGATGTTAAATGCTTGATTTCAAAGCATCAATTGAATTTTGCTCTTGCCATTTTACACAATTAGTTTGTAATTACTTATGAGTATTTAGGACATTTTCAACCATATGGTGGTACTTTGGGTAAAAAAACATTCCCCATTATCTCAGTAACATAACACAACAATATTCATTAAATATTTTATCCAGCTCTCTGCATTATTACGTATATAATGAGTTTCACTTTAAAAAAAAAAGTAATTCTAAGGTGAAAAGTTTTCAGGGGTGGCTCGTTGGTCTAGGGGTATGATTCTCGCTTCGGGTGCGAGAGGTCCCGGGTTCAAATCCCGGACGAGCCCAGCATTTTGCTGCCTTTTAGAGCCCATGATTGATGTTAAATGCTTGATTTCAAAGCATCAATTGAATTTTGCTCTTGCCATTTTACACAATTAGTTTGTAATTACTTAGGAGTATGTAGTACGTTTTCAACCATATGGTGGTACTTTGGGTAAAAAAAAACACATTCCCCATTATCTCAGTAACATAATACAACAATATACATCAACTATTTTATCCAGCTCTTTCAATTATTACATAAATAATATGAGTTTCACTTTGAAAAAAAAATTATTCTGACGTGAGAAGTTTTCAGGGGTGGCTCGTTGGTCTAGGGGTATGATTCTCGCTTAGGGTGCGAGAGGTCCCGGGTTCAAATCCCGGACGAGCCCAGCATTTAGCTGCCTTTTAGAGCCCATGATTGATGTTAAATGCTTGATTTCAAAGCATCAATTGAATTTTGCTCTTGCCATTTTACACAATTAGTTTGTAATTACTTATGAGTATTTAGGACATTTTCAACCATATGGTGGTACTTTGGGTAAAAAAACACATTCCCCATTATCTCAGTAACATAACACAACAATATTCATTAAATATTTTATCCAGCACTCTGCATTATTACGTATATAATGAGTTTCACTTTAAAAAAAAAAATATTGTGACGTGAGAAGTTTTCAGGGGTGGCTTGTTGGTCTAGGGGTATGATTCTCGCTTTGGGTGCGAGAGGTCCCGGGTTCAAATCCCGGACGAGCCCAGCATTTAGCTGCCTTTTAGAGCCCATGATTGATGTTAAATGCTTGATTTCA
This sequence comes from Crinia signifera, assembly GCF_055691185.1. Lineage (NCBI taxonomy): Eukaryota > Metazoa > Chordata > Amphibia > Anura > Myobatrachidae > Crinia > Crinia signifera. The sequence goes on from NW_028142131.1 coordinate 26,741, forward strand.
AAGCATCAATTGAATTTTGCTCTTGCCATTTTACACAATTAGTTTGTAATTACTTAGGAGTATGTAGAACATTTTCAACCATATGGTGGTACTTTGGGTAAAAAAACACATTCCCCATTATCTCAGTAACATAATACAACAAAATACATCAACTATTTTATCCAGCTCTTTCAATTATTACATAAATAATATGAGTTTCACTTTAAAAAAAAAAAAATATTCTGACGTGAGAAGTTTTCAGGGGTGTCTCGTTGGTCTAGGGGTATGATTCTCGCTTAGGGTGCAAGAGGTCCGGGGTTCAAATCCCGGATGAGCCCAGCATTTAGCTGACTTTTAGAGCCCATGATTGATGTTAAATGCTTGATTTCAAAGCCTCAATTGAATTTTGCTCTTGCCATTTTACACAATTAGTTTGTAATTACTTAGGAGTATGTAGTACATTTTCAACCATATGGTGATACTTTGGGTAAAAAAAACACATTCCCCATTATCTCAGTAACATAATACAACAATATACATCAAATATTTTTTCCACCTCTTTCAATTATTACGTAAATAATATGAGTTTCACTTTAAAAAAAAAAAATTATTCTGACGTGAGAAGTTTTCAGGGGTGGCTTGTTGGTCTAGGGGTATGATTCTCGCTTAGGGTGCGAGAGGTCCCGGGTTCAAATCCCGGACGAGCCCAGCATTTAGCTGCCTTTTAGAGCCCATGATTAATGTTACATGCTTGATTTCAAAGCATCAATTGAATTTTGCT
>NW_028142131.1:30000-40000 GCF_055691185.1 Crinia signifera
CATTTAGCTGCCTTTTAGAGCCAATGATTGATGTTACATGCTTGATTTCAAAGCATCAATTGAATTTTGCTCTTGCCATTTTACACAATTAGTTTGTAATTAATTATGAGTATTTAGGACATTTTCAACCATATGGTGGTACTTTGGGTAAAAAAACACATTCCCCATTATCTCAGTAACATAACACAACAATATTCATTAAATATTTTATCCAGCACTCTGCATTATTACGTATATAATGAGTTTCACTTTAAAAAAAAAAATATTGTGACGTGAGAAGTTTTCAGGGGTGGCTTGTTGGTCTAGGGGTATGATTCTCGCTTTGGGTGCGAGAGGTCCCGGGTTCAAATCCCGGACGAGCCCAGCATTTAGCTGCCTTTTAGAGCCCATGATTGATGTTAAATGCTTGATTTCAAAGCATCAATTGAATTTTGCTCTTGCCATTTTACACAATTAGTTTGTAATTACTTAGGAGTATGTAGAACATTTTCAACCATATGGTGGTACTTTGGGTAAAAAAACACATTCCCCATTATCTCAGTAACATAATACAACAAAATACATCAACTATTTTATCCAGCTCTTTCAATTATTACATAAATAATATGAGTTTCACTTTAAAAAAAAAAAAATATTCTGACGTGAGAAGTTTTCAGGGGTGTCTCGTTGGTCTAGGGGTATGATTCTCGCTTAGGGTGCAAGAGGTCCGGGGTTCAAATCCCGGATGAGCCCAGCATTTAGCTGCCTTTTAGAGCCCATGATTGATGTTACATGCTTGATTTCAAAGCCTCAATTGAATTTTGCTCTTGCCATTTTACACAATTAGTTTGTAATTACTTAGGAGTATGTAGTACATTTTCAACCATATGGTGGTACTTTGGGTAAAAAAAACACATTCCCCATTATCTCAGTAACATAATACAACAATATACATCAAATATTTTTTCCACCTCTTTCAATTATTACGTAAATAATATGAGTTTCACTTTAAAAAAAAAAAATTATTCTGACGTGAGAAGTTTTCAGTGGTGGCTTGTTGGTCTAGGGGTATGATTCTCGCTTAGGGTGCGAGAGGTCCCGGGTTCAAATCCCGGACGAGCCCAGCATTTAGCTGCCTTTTAGAGCCCATGATTAATGTTACATGCTTGATTTCAAAGCATCAATTGAATTTTGCTCTTGCCATTTTACACAATTAGTTTGTAATTACTTAGGAGTATGTAGTACATTTTCAACCATATGGTGGTACTTTGGGTAAAAAAAACACATTCCCCATTATCTCAGTAACATAATACAACAATATACATCAACTATTTTATCCAGCTCTTTCAATTATTACATAAATAATATGAGTTTCTCTTTAAAAAAAAAAAATTATTCTGACGTGAGAAGTTTTCAGGGGTGGCTCGTTGGTCTAGGGGTATGATTCTCGCTTAGGGTGCGAGAGGTCCCGGGTTCAAATCCCGGACGAGCCCAGCATATAGCAGACTTTTAGAGCCCATGATTGATGTTAAATGCTTGATTTCAAAGCATCAATTGAATTTTGCTCTTGCCATTTTACACAATTAGTTTGTAATTACTTATGAGTATTTAGGACATTTTCAACCATATGGTGGTACTTTGGGTAAAAAAACACATTCCCCATTATCTCAGTAACATAACACAACAATATTCATTAAATATTTTATCCAGCTCTCTGCATTATTACGTATATAATGAGTTTCACTTTAAAAAAAAAAGTAATTCTAAGGTGAAAAGTTTTCAGGGGTGGCTCGTTGGTCTAGGGGTATGATTCTCGCTTCGGGTGCGAGAGGTCCCGGGTTCAAATCCCGGACGAGCCCAGCATTTAGCAGACTTTTAGAGCCCATGATTGATGTTAAATGCTTGATTTCAAAGCATCAATTGAATTTTGCTCTTGCCATTTTACACAATTAGTTTGTAATTACTTAGGAGTATGTAGAACATTTTCAACCATATGGTGGTACTTTGGGTAAAAAAACACATTCCCCATTATCTCAGTAACATAATACAACAATATACATCAAATATTTTTTCCACCTCTTTCAATTATTACGTAAATAATATGAGTTTCACTTTAAAAAAAAAAAAATATTCTGACGTGAGAAGTTTTCAGGGGTGTCTCGTTGGTCTAGGGGTATGATTCTCGCTTAGGGTGCAAGAGGTCCGGGGTTCAAATCCCGGATGAGCCCAGCATTTAGCTGCCTTTTAGAGCCCATGATTGATGTTACATGCTTGATTTCAAAGCATCAATTGAATTTTGCTCTTGCCATTTTACACAATTAGTTTGTAATTAATTATGAGTATTTAGGACATTTTCAACCATATGGTGGTACTTTGGGTAAAAAAACACATTCCCCATTATCTCAGTAACATAACACAACAATATTCATTAAATATTTTATCCAGCTCTCTGCATTATTACGTATATAATGAGTTTCACTTTAAAAAAAAAAATATTGTGACGTGAGAAGTTTTCAGGGGTGGCTTGTTGGTCTAGGGGTATGATTCTCGCTTAGGGTGCGAGAGGTCCCGGGTTCAAATCCCGGACGAGCCCAGCATTTAGCTGCCTTTTAGAGCCCATGATTGATGTTAAATGCTTGATTTCAAAGCATCAATTGAATTTTGCTCTTGCCATTTTACACAATTAGTTTGTAATTACTTAGGAGTATGTAGAACATTTTCAACCATATGGTGGTACTTTGGGTAAAAAAACACATTCCCCATTATCTCAGTAACATAATACAACAAAATACATCAACTATTTTATCCAGCTCTTTCAATTATTACATAAATAATATGAGTTTCACTTTAAAAAAAAAAATTATTCTGACGTGAGAAGTTTTCAGGGGTGTCTCGTTGGTCTAGGGGTATGATTCTCGCTTAGGGTGCAAGAGGTCTGGGGTTCAAATCCCAGATGAGCCCAGCATTTAGCTGCCTTTTAGAGCCCATGATTGATGTTACATGCTTGATTTCAAAGCCTCAATTGAATTTTGCTCTTGCCATTTTACACAATTAGTTTGTAATTACTTAGGAGTATGTAGTACATTTTCAACCATATGGTGGTACTTTGGGTAAAAAAAACACATTCCCCATTATCTCAGTAACATAATACAACAATATACATCAAATATTTTTTCCACCTCTTTCAATTATTACGTAAATAATATGAGTTTCACTTTAAAAAAAAAAATTTATTCTGACGTGAGAAGTTTTCAGGGGTGGCTTGTTGGTCTAGGGGTATGATTCTCGCTTAGGGTGCGAGAGGTCCCGGGTTCAAATCCCGGACGAGCCCAGCATTTAGCTGCCTTTTAGAGCCCATGATTAATGTTACATGCTTGATTTCAAAGCATCAATTGAATTTTGCTCTTGCCATTTTACACAATTAGTTTGTAATTACTGAGGAGTATGTAGTACATTTTCAACCATATGGTGGTACTTTGGGTAAAAAAAAACACATTCCCCATTATCTCAGTAACATAATACAACAATATACATCAACTATTTTATCCAGCTCTTTCAATTATTACATAAATAATATGAGTTTCACTTTAAAAAAAAAAATTATTCTGACGTGAGAAGTTTTCAGGGGTGTCTCGTTGGTCTAGGGGTATGACTCTCGCTTAGGGTGCAAGAGGTCCGGGGTTCAAATCCCGGATGAGCCCAGCATTTAGCTGCCTTTTAGAGCCCATGATTGATGTTACATGCTTGATTTCAAAGCCTCAATTGAATTTTGCTCTTGCCATTTTACACAATTAGTTTGTAATTACTTAGGAGTATGTAGTACATTTTCAACCATATGGTGGTACTTTGGGTAAAAAAAACACATTCCCCATTATCTCAGTAACATAATACAACAATATACATCAAATATTTTTTCCACCTCTTTCAATTATTACGTAAATAATATGTTTCACTTTAAAAAAAAAAATTTATTCTGACGTGAGAAGTTTTCAGGGGTGGCTTGTTGGTCTAGGGGTATGATTCTCGCTTAGGGTGCGAGAGGTCCCGGGTTCAAATCCCGGACGAGCCCAGCATTTAGCTGCCTTTTAGAGCCCATGATTGATGTTAAATGCTTGATTTCAAAGCATCAATTGAATTTTGCTCTTGCCATTTTACACAATTAGTTTGTAATTACTTAGGAGTATGTAGAACATTTTCAACCATATGGTGGTACTTTGGGTAAAAAAACACATTCCCCATTATCTCAGTAACATAATACAACAAAATACATCAACTATTTTATCCAGCTCTTTCAATTATTACATAAATAATATGAGTTTCACTTTAAAAAAAAAAAATATTCTGACGTGAGAAGTTTTCAGGGGTGTCTCGTTGGTCTAGGGGTATGATTCTCGCTTAGGGTGCAAGAGGTCCGGGGTTCAAATCCCGGATGAGCCCAGCATTTAGCTGCCTTTTAGAGCCCATGATTGATGTTACATGCTTGATTTCAAAGCATCAATTGAATTTTGCTCTTGCCATTTTACACAATTAGTTTGTAATTACTTAGGAGTATGTAGTACATTTTCAACCATATGGTGGTACTTTGGGTAAAAAAAACACATTCCCCATTATCTCAGTAACATAATACAACAATATACATCAACTATTTTATCCAGCTCTTTTAATTATTACATAAATAATATGAGTTTCACTTTAAAAAAAAAAATTTATTCTGACGTGAGAAGTTTTCAGGGGTGGCTCGTTGGTCTAGGGGTATGATTCTCGCTTAGGGTGCGAGAGGTCCCGGGTTCAAATCCCGGACGAGCCCAGCATTTAGCTGCCTTTTAGAGCCCATGATTGATGTTAAATGCTTGATTTCAAAGCATCAATTGAATTTTGCTCTTGCCATTTTACACAATTAGTTTGTAATTACTTAGGAGTATGTAGTACATTTTCAACCATATGGTGGTACTTTGGGTAAAAAAAAACACATTCCCCATTATCTCAGTAACATAATACAACAATATACATCAACTATTTTATCCAGCTCTTTTAATTATTACTGATAAACCAGATATTTATCTGATAAGCTTAGATATGATAAATAACCCAAACCAAATTTATTTACTTTATTACCTTTAAATATAATGGCAACGCTGAAATGATTGCACACCCACACAACCTTTTTATAAAATGTATGGCAATGCTTTACTTAAAGAATAGCTTCATTACAGGTAATTGCGAATGCAGACTAACACAAGAAACACAAAACTGACTAGCTAATACTTAAACAGTAATTCTAAATCAAATCAAAATGGACACCTTTCAAGGACAGTGATCAGCCATGATTAAACCTCCTTCATAATTACCTCCAGCCCCCTGTGCTTCCTTGTTCTTTCTCAACTGCCTTCTCCCTCCTTCTATCACTCTGATATTTAAACCTTTATCACATTAATTAATTAATTACTCATAAGCATTGAGTCTTATTGGCAAGCTCTGCTTTCAATCATGATGTCATAATTAACCCAACACCCAACTTCAGTGGCCTTGTGGGTCTACGCATGTGTGGCCTTGTTCCCATATTATTCAGTTTGTGGAGTCTAGGTGTCTGTCCTTGTTCTGTGTTACATCAATAAGGCATTCTTAAACCCAGAAATCCAAAACAATATCTCATAAGAAATTACTTATTTCAGCAGTATTCTGACTCCACACGCCATCTTGTAACGAGATATGCGAGTCATGCCTCACAAAATGTCTGCTGCTTCTAACATATAATATGTTAGATATTATAACTGTTTAGCGCAAAGGGAAGGCCTCATACGCAGTGAATAGTACAGTGTGCAACAAGCTAAAGTCATCTGCAGCAATAATAGCGGCAGTCAGGAAAACAGAATATAATAAAAGCATAGATTTATTGATTAGTTGATTTTCTGTATTATCAGTCCATCCTCAACTTTTTTCATATCTCCGAAAAAAAGTTCATATCTCTCGTACTGTGCATCATTTGTTTCTCTCTTAAACCTTCTTGAAGCATTTCACTAGTATACAGAAAAATCAATAATATTATCTTGGCAAAAACATCAAACTTCTTAAAGCATATATAACATTGACTTATGCGAACCAGTTATTGGGGTTCAACTGTAGGGAATCACATCACTCACACCTATTCAATAAACTAATTTTTAACCCAAATAATTTCATTCAACTTTCCTTTTAACGTCATCATCCATTTAGTATTTGTGATGCTTGTACCATATTTTAATTATATTCACAAATTCAAATACAATTTTATAAACTTGGGATAATGTAAATAAGTGTGTTTCTTTAATATACCATGTGTTACTTTCAACTCTTCATGTTGAATCACCACTGTATTAATTAGTAAAAGTAAAATTTTATTACAATCGATCTTGTTTGTAACCATTTAGAAACCTCATAATCCTTGTGGTAATGTCCATGGCTTATGAGACAGTATGTTTGAGAAAACATCATAAGAAACAATTCAATGAGTACCCTTTTTTATCTAGATTTTATACTAGCACACCCAACTCTGTCACATAACTACATGTTTTGTTGTACTCCAAAATATCTCCTGTTATTACACTCTTTACCAATTTTAAACCTAGGGAGAGTCAGTAACCTTATAAGATTCACTTGTGTAAATCCTACATAGAAAATAAAGTGTTGTTTGATTTGACTGCAAATATAAGTAGCCATTAACCCAACATTACCAGAGTGATACCGTAGATGACAATATAAACAACAATCAGTTTACCTTATTGTTATTTTTATCAGCTCATGATGAGCATCTTAAAGAAGAAATGTCAGTTTGCATATAGATATTATGTTTGCACCATTGTTACCATCCTAACTTAGAATGCCTCTTCTTTACTGATACCTTACTAGATGTATTCTATCAATGGTTCTGGTTTGGATGTTCTTAGTTACTTTTATGTTATTACTCATATATTTATTTTAAACCTTCTAATTAGTTTAACATATTGGCTATCAGTATTTTATTACCATCCTCTGATGCATACCGAAACCTGGGAGCATCAGTAGTATGATGTATATGTGTGTCTGTTATGATTATACTATACTTGTGGGATTAAAATTAAAAGCAGAAGTAGAATACACCATCATGACTCTAGTAATACCTCTTTGATAACTATACACACTGTCCTTGCCAGCAACCAATCCCTGGTAACCCTCATTCACTATAAAAAAATGAAAACTTAAAAAATGATTTCTTCAGTTAGTGAGTGTATGGGAGACTTGGTCACTCATGGGGATCATTGTTTTACACCTTGTCCACAACCCGCAGGGACACCACTAAGGGTATCCCCCGATTCCGTGGACCTCTTCTTGCCCACAACCCGCAGGGACACCACAAAGGATGCCCCCCGATTCCGTGGACCTTGTCTTGGTCTGTGTGGGGGCCCTGGACAGGCCCATCATCAAATAAGTTTATTAAGTTAGAATCACAGTCACAATATTTATCTGCATCAGTTTCTATTTCTTTCAACTGATATCACCACCAGGTCGGAAACCTTCTTGCAGTGAGACGCATTAATTCAATCGGTTTGTTTCACAGGGACGGGTCTTGCCTTTGATCTACGAGACATTTAATTGTAAGAATTTTCTCACCATTGCATAGTCTCCAGGCTGGACCTTATAACAACATCCCTTCATAAGCTTGTTTGCTTTTCTGGCAAAGTATTTAGATGATGTGAGAATTAGAGTGACAAGTCTGCTGCTGGATGTTGAATAGGGATTGATGGTCTCCCAAAAAAAAATATATATCAATTAAAATAATGATCTTATAAAGGGACAGGTTCAGTGGCTGCTGAGGAGTAGTGTGAATGTCATACAAAACCGAAGACAAAACTTCAAGTCAACTCATGGTAATTTCCACACCCACCCTAAATTATGTGTTCTCAATGTGCATTTGTTAACATGTTCAATTTTGACTAAAACCTTTAAGTGTGTGGTGAGTGCAACCAAATTTTCATACCCATATTTTGACTTATTCCTTAGAATACCTTTCCTGTCAAATATGTACCTCTATGATTTTTTTTTTTTTTACTACCATATACCTTATGGGATAACATATCTGAACACAAATTTCTCAAAACATTTCTTTGCTGTAAAGGATGCTGTACATGGGACAGCTGGGATGTTCCTTCTAATCAAGATACTGTAACATATCAGATACCATTTAAATATAATGACAATTTTAAATGCATGTAAATTCCCCAAAAAATATTTTTAACCTTAGGAATGGACCAGTGGTAGGAGAAATGTTTGATGGTTCTATAGGAATAATTTTCCTGAGTTCATTCTTCTGCAGATGCGTTTGGGCCTCTGCATAAGATGAAATCAACATACATGCCCTCTCTCTCCTTACATGGGTCATCCCATGGGCAGCTTCCGCATATGCCAGGAGGAGGGGTTTGGGGAGCTACTGGTCTGCCCCCACCATCTTTACATAGGCCATTAGCCTTTTGACTGTATCCATTCTTCATCCATTGGCACATTCCTTTTAAATACACAACTCTTGATGTTTTATGAGCTTCTGCTGGTCAATTTTAAAAACATTAAATTGTATAGTGATGTGATTCACAACAGTGGCCATCTTATTTTTGTTACCAAGTGCAACAAGATCACTTTATAACATGTGAGCTTGACACTTAACAACTACTGCCTTTGCAGGGAGTTGCACAGCCTCAATGAGCTCCTTTACTTGCTGTGATATTAGCGTATTATATCACAGCAAAATCACGATGGAAAATGAGGATCTCTAAATCCAATACTACCGCATATCCCGTATATGGCCATCCTGAGTCTCCTTGTTGGTGACAACTACAATCTTTGTAGATGGTAGTGGCGTGTCAGAGATATCAGGTCTAATTGGAGAAATTTTGCTTTAAATATTCCTCACAATCATATTCTAAATCCTGCCTCTCATCCATCCTCTGGGACTCCCGGGTCCCACCAGGTAGCAGAGTAGCAGGATTTAGCGTACCACACCTGACAATGGTCAGGTCATGTGGCGCTGGGAGCAAAAGTTCCCAACAAGAGTACCATGCACTGGAAATGTGTCTTGTCCGTGAAGAGTTCATTAGAAAAGATGTAGCATTAGAGACACATAGTGTGCGGTGTTCTGTAATTTCTATACAAAGGCTGCAGCAGCCGCCACTTAAACATGTTGGTAAAGCAGATGCCACTCGGTCAAGTGTGCAACTGTTGCCCAATCGGTCTATGTGAATCCCCATGTATATGTGTTCAAACTCCCAAGGCCTCTGCTTGTTGTTCATTACAGTAAAGACAGGTATATGATAAATCTGATATATCCAGTGCTGTGGTTTCTGTCAGTGCGTGTATCAGAGTCTCAAATGAAGCAATTATGTCAGTATATTGTACTTTGCCAGCTCTGTGTCAGTTAGATTTAGTAGTAGTAATAGAAAAAGTGTCAGTAAGAGAATCCTGTAAAGAATTTAAACACATCATTAGATCATAAACATATTGAATCAGCATTGTGGTAGCAATCATGCAACTCATTGTGGGACATAGTGGGGCTGTCCATAAAACCTTGGCTTAATTGAGTCCACGTATATTGGACTGTGCTGTAAATAAATGTAGTAAGTACTGACTATCTGCTATTTGATAGTAAGAGATATGCAGATCATAAACCAATGACTAGATGACTGTAATACTTCCATAACTGTAAAATTAATTGATTTACACTAAAAAAATAATAAGAATAATCGCATTGGGTAGATAACCTGCAATAACAGAGTGTTGCAAATACTATGGGTATTAAATAGTATACGTTGTTGTAAAATCTGGAAGAAAACTATTTCTTGTGGTCCATAGATGTTTAGAAACTTGTGACATGATTAGTAATGAAAAACTCATCAAAATCCTCTAACCCCGTGAGGGTCCTCATATCGGTTAGTGCCTTCTGACAGCAGTCTCTCATGGATTCCTGTTAATAATACACAATTTCTTCCAAACCACTCTGAGAAAAAAAATAATCATT
>NW_028142131.1:45000-52500 GCF_055691185.1 Crinia signifera
CATTTTCAACCATATGGTGGTACTTTGGGTAAAAAAACACATTCCCCATTATCTCAGTAACATAACACAACAATATTCATTAAATATTTTATCCAGCTCTCTGCATTATTACGTATATAATGAGTTTCACTTTAAAAAAAAAATTAATTCTAAGGTGAAAAGTTTTCAGGGGTGGCTCGTTGGTCTAGGGGTATGATTCTCGCTTCGGGTGCGAGAGGTCCCGGGTTCAAATCCCGGATGAGCCCAGCATTTAGCTGCCTTTTAGAGCCCATGATTGATGTTAAATGCTTGATTTCAAAGCATCAATTGAATTTTGCTCTTGCCATTTTACACAATTAGTTTGTAATTACTTAGGAGTATTTAGGACATTTTCAACCATATGGTGGTACTTTGGGTAAAAAAACACATTCCCCATTATCTCAGTAACATAACACAACAATATTCATTAAATATTTTATCCAGAGACTTCCGGTTCCGGAGCTGGAGGAGCAAGCAGCTCAAGCTTAGAGCTCCGGGTGCTCCCCAGCCTAAATCCACCACAACCGGCTCTAACCTCCCGAAAACCCGCGATAACTGCAGGAGGTGACTGCAGCTACATCCCTCACCCGCCACAGAGACTCCGGGCGGTCTCCTTCCAGAGCTACAGGTCCCGAACAGCTGAGTCCGGCACCCGCACCCGCCATTGCTGAGCTCCAGCCGCGACCACGTGACCGGCGGTGAGGCGCATACATACCTCGCAGACGCTTGCTGAGACGGCTGGCCGGCACCGCAGGCACTCTCCCGGCTCAGCAGAAAGATACCTTGCCGCTCCCCCCCCTCTCAGCGTTGGAGCCCCCGGACGACTGACACAGCAGCAGCCGCCATTGCGGAGATCTCCACACAGACACGTGCCCGGTGAGAGACACGTACAGACCCCGCTGATAACCTCTGCGATCCATCCATCCAACCTAATTATTCCTGGCTCTCCCCTCTTGACTCCCTGGCACCATGGACAGAACAAAGGAGCTGAACACCACGGCTGACACCCCCAGACACCGCTCATCTAGCAGAAACGCTAGAGACAAGATGGCGCCTGCCCCTGCAGCCATGCCACAAACGAAACAGCAGCAGCCGATAGGAAGGGGAAGGAAAGGGGCAGAAACAGCAGAACCCTTGAAGCTTGCATCTCACGAAGTAAGTGACAATCACTCTGATTCAGAGGAATCCCCTGACGCCCCGACACCTCCCCCAGACACGGCAGCCCTCTTTCCCCCGGCTGAGAACACAGCATCCCAGTTCCAACGTACACATGAGGGCCCTATAACCTATTCTGATATGGTTAAGGCCATTCAGGACACTATTGGCCCCATTATGGAGGCACATGCTAACAAAGTATCACAGGCGGTACAGGACCTTAAATCCCAGTATAAACAGATCTCTAAGAGACTTGCTGGCACGGAACAGGTGGTGGGAGGAGTATTCCAAGATGTCACAGAACTGAAAGATAGCTCCACTGCCATGCAAAAAGCACAACACCAAATGCAAGCAAAATTAGACGATCTCGAAAATCGTTCACGCAGGAACAACCTACGTGTAGTAGGTCTCCCTGAAACCCTGAAGGGTCCTGCCCTATTCACATTTATTCAAACCACTCTCCCGGAGCTCCTGGAGGTGGCCGACGAATGTTCTGGGATGATAATAGAGAGAGCCCATAGAATTGGACCACAAAGATCCTCAACAGATGCCCGTCCTCGCCCTGTGATTCTTCGCTGCTTAAACTACATTCATAAGGAAACACTATGGTCAGCCTCACGCCGAAAGCGTGACCTGACATGGAATGACGCAAAACTCTTTATCTTTCAAGACTATTCGGCAGAAGTAGCCAGAGCTAGAAAAGAATTTGCCCCTTTGTGTTCCCGACTAGCAAGAGGCAACCGCAAATTTGCTTTGCTATATCCTGCTCGTCTCCGTCTCTTCTCTGGTTCGTCCTTCAAAGATTTTTCCACGGTTAGAGATGCAGAAGAGTTCATAATAGAAGAAGACACCGGGACAACTTCCCCCTCCTCGCCTCCCCAGGACCAAAATACTTAAGAGTTTAGGCTTATAAATGAAGATGGACTAAGATATCCTACTGGACATTCTGCCTTAGTCCAATTACCCAAGATTTCTGAGATTCTAATCCTTAAGATTAAGCGGGTTTAGAGAAATTATATATTATAAGATTGATAATACCTAATTTAGAGCGTTAAAAGTTGATGATATCTGATCCAACACCGTATTGGTGTTATTGTTTATTTGTTTGGCAGGGCTGGGGGCACCCCGAAGCCGCTGGTTCGGATCTAGGGCCCTATGCCTGATCTTGCCACACTTGTTAATAACCGGAAAGTACTAATTAGAAATGTTATGGTAGCCAGAAATGGCCGCTTTTTTGTTTTTGTTGTTGTTGTTTGTTTATATGTTCCCCTCCTCTCCTTCATGTTTTTCCCTTCATGTTTCAGAACCTGTCTAATGTCAAATTGTCTTTTCAGTTCTCTTGAGTATAGAACACCTAACATGTTGGATCTCACGGATGACGCTTTGACCTCCAGGGCCTGTAAGGTATCACCTCTTTCGGTAGATAAATGATCTCTTTAAAATTTGGCACATTTAATGTTGGGGGCTTTCATTCACCGGCTAAACGCAAAAAAAACTTTTGTACCTATCCAGATTAGCCTTAGATGTGGTATTTATACAGGAGGCGCATTTGGTCCCTGCAGAAATGCTTAAATTAAACACGAGGGGTTGGACAGTATTGCTGTCTGCCCCATATAACTCCAAAGCAAGAGGGGTGGCCACATTGATTAGAAATAATATTCCTAATACGATCCATTCATCCCAAATTGATATAGAAGGAAGGTACTGTATAGCGGATGTAACCTTACATGGAACCCGTTATGTCCTAGCGAACATATACGCACCAAACTCTAACCAAAGCCAATTCTACATTAATTTGGCTACTAACTTACTTCCCTTTACACACCAAAACTTGATATTGGCAGGAGACTTTAATCTCACGGCATCCCCTATTCTAGATAGAAATATACAGACCTCTACTAGGCGGTCTAATCCAAAATATGGATTGACATATCTCTTGACCCAATTACATCTCATAGACGTGTGGAGAGCTTGCCACCCGATTGAAAGGGAATACACGTGCCTCTCTGCCGCCCATGGCTCTTTATCTAGGATAGATTATGTTCTTATGTCTGCCCCGTTATTTCCGAAGGTCATAAACGCTGAATTAGAGCCAATTATATTATCTGACCACGGGGTGAGCTGGGTGGAGGTGGCGACAGAGCTAGACAAAGGCCCTAACAGACAGTGGCGATTCCCATCACAGCTTACAGATACTCAGAACTTTAGAAATATGTTAGAGGCATCTTGGATGGAATACAAGCATAATAATATACAGGCAGAGGAAGAATCCCCCTCATTGTTTTGGCAGGCCTCTAAATCTGTATTAAGGGGAAACATTATCTCCTACACCTCTAAATATAAAAAAGATGCCCAAAAACTATATTTAGATGCCCAGGAGGGATTAACCGAAGCATACCAAGCATTTCAAAACAACCCAACATTGACCAACAAAGCTAAATATAACGAAAAAAAGACTTTATTTGACGCCCTTTTAACACAATTGGAGTCCAAAATTACATTCCTGTCACAAGCCAGATTCCATAGATTTGGTAATCGATCAGGCAGGCTGCTATCTAATTTATTGAAAGGACAGCATCCTCCTAGTGTCATCCAGGCACTTAAGACAGTAGATGGTTCAGTGGTACACTCGGGACAGCAGATTACTGACACACTTCATAAATTTTATGAGACATTGTATGCTCCACCATCGGGGGGAGACCAGCGAGGGGAGACTTTCTGGGAGTCTCTCACACATCCAACCCTAGATTCAGACTCCTCAAACTCTTTACTGACACCTATAACGGAGGAAGAGATATTAGCTACGATTAAGACACTTAAAATAGGTAAATCTCCAGGCCCGGATGGATTATCTAATGAATATTATAAATTACTGGCCCCTAAAATTGTAAAACCCCTGTCCATATTATATAATTCCATATTACAAGGAACACCTCCTCCATTATACTTTAATTCGGCCCTCCTTAAAATTATACACAAACCCGGTAGAGACCCTTTACTCCCGGGATCTTACCGACCCATATCCCTTCTGAATTCTGATTATAAAATTTTTACAAAAATATTAGCGGATAGACTCAAACTCAAGCTTCCCTCGCTGGTTCACCTTGATCAAACAGGTTTTGTTTGGGGCCGCCACTCAGTCCTTAACGTTCGTAAGGCCCTCACAGTCATGCAGTGGGTGGAGTCCACTGGGGAGCCCGGACATCATGCTTTGCTTTCATTGGACGCTGAGAAAGCTTTTGACTTAGTCACATGGCAGCATCTATATGACACCATGGAGAGGTTTGGGCTACCAGGGGACTTCATCCGCACTATTAAGTTATTGTATTCAGACTCAAAATCCCATATTTTAACGAACAACTATTTATCGGACCCGGTTTCACTATATCGAGGCACCAGGCAGGGCTGCCCTTTGTCACCCCTGCTATTTGCACTTGCAGTAGAGCCATTAGCAATAGCTCTGAGAGCTTCGAGCGAATTTACTGGAGTAAGACTGAATAATGTAGAGGTTAAACTTAGCCTCTTTGCGGACGACATACTTTTATTCATAGCCAATCCCACGACTTCGATCCCTGCCATACAAGAGATTATATCTCGTTTTTCAACCTTTTCGGGCTTTAGGGTAAATTATGATAAATCCCGCTTACTACCACTGAATTCCTCCTCAGCGTACTTTAACTCCCCCTCCTTCACTTCTCAGTTTGCCATATGCTCACATTCGCTTAAATACTTAGGAGTTCAAATACCTAAAAAACTAGATGACCTATATAATATAAATATTAATCCCTCATACCTATCAATTGAGAAACTTTTGAACGGCTGGATGGGATTGCCGCTGTCCCTAGCGGGCAGGATAGCTGTAATTAAAAATATAGCCTTTCCCAAGTTATCCTACCTTATTCAGATGTTGCCACTACAGATCAGAAAGGGAGATCTGCAGAGATTCAAATCGCTGTTCCTTAGATTTGCCTGGGCGAGCAAGGGGGCACGTGTACCCTACACTAGATTAAAACTCAACAAGGTGGATGGAGGTTTTGGCATGCCGGACATACAAGCATTTGTTCTGGCGACACATTTTAGATATATCACGGACTGGTTCACAGCTAGGGCAGAATATACTTCCCCCTCTCTTGAAAAACAATTATTCCACCCCTATTCACCAGCAGCGTTGTTGCATGCCCCAATAAGGTTAATACCCAAACCAATTAGAGATCTAGTTCTATTTAGAGACACTTACAGGTCCTGGAGGCAAATTAATAAAATATTGCACAGACAATATACATCATCCCCATTTACAACTTTATGGGGGAACCCCCAGTTCCTCCCGGGACTTGATAATGCTGAGTTCCTTGGCTGGAGAGACAAGGGTATAACTAATGTCCGTACATTATTTGACCCGGGAGGCTCAATACGCTCATACCCTGAATTAGTAGAAAAATTCGATCTACCTAACAGACAATTTTACATGTATCTCCAGTCAAGGCACTTTGTGCAGTCTCAGCCACCCTCCATGAGTTTGACCACTCAGACAGACCCAATTGTATCTTTAACACGCCCGGATTATGTGCTGGGCTATAGGATCAAATATTTATATTCAGAACTTATTTTGGCAGGGAAGGATTTCCAACTTCAGAAACTACACACTAGATGGCTACTGGATATCCCCGACCTTCCAGAGCCAAATACTTTATATAACAAATTATCACTCTCCATGAGGCATCTGCAGTCGGCTGCTTTGCAAGAAACTCATACCAAATTTATAAATAGAGCATATATGGCTCCAGCGCAGAGAGCACACTATGTCCCTACTGATACTGGGGCTTGTTATAAGTGCAAAAAATCCAATGCCTCATACATTCATAATTTTTGGGAGTGTAGGAAAATTAGATATTTTTGGGACAAAGTCATCAATTATATAAACGGTATTTATTCCCTGAAACTGCGAAAGCACCCGACTGCATGCCTATTTTTATGTTTTCAGGTCTGGGACCTCGGCCCTAGGAAACCCCAGATCATACCTGTTTTGTCCGTTATTCTAACTCTAGCCAAAAAATTGATTCTTACACATTGGATTCATGGAGTTGGTCCCTCTATCACTGAGTTAAAAAAATCCATCCTGAATACCCTATTTTATGAAAGACAAGCATTAAGATCGGATTTGGAGAAAGGAGCTCCGCGCTTTTATAAAAAATGGGAAATTTATGTATTGAGTCTTGACCAGCAGGTGCAATTACAAATACAAAAAATGTTTGAGTCCACTACCTGGTTTCTTCTTCGACAGATATAGCTTTTATCTCCACTCTAATCTGATGTATGTTGACCCAGAGAGATCTATTTATTATTAAGAATGATAGACAATATGGAGAGAACCGAACCTTATACTGGAAATTATGATAGGTTTTGTCTTATGTCTCCCCCCCCCCCCTCCCCCTCCTCCCCCCTCTCCCCCCTTCTTCCCTAACCCTACCTTACCCATTTGTTATTATAATTAGAGTGATGTTTAGAATAATGCTAATATGTTAAGAAGATCTTACAGAGATGACATGACATTGTTTTTGTATTTTATAAAATCTTTATTGAAAAGTTTGAATACCCTAACATTTGAAAACTTGTCATACAACTGTATTCATCTATTTATGACATTTGTTGTGTATATTTTTCTATTCTGCTCTATTTTACAAAACAATAAAAATTGTTTAAAAAAAAAAAAAATATTTTATCCAGCTCTCTGCATTATTACGTATATAATAAGTTTCACTTTAAAAAAAAAATTAATTCTAAGGTGAAAAGTTTTCAGGGGTGGCTCGTTGGTCTAGGGGTATGATTCTCGCTTAGGGTGCGAGAGGTCCCGGGTTCAAATCCCGGACGAGCCCAGCATTTAGCTGCCTTTTAGAGCCCATGATTGATGTTAAATGCTTGATTTCAAAGCATCAATTGAATTTTGCTCTTGCCATTTTACACAATTAGTTTGTAATTACTTAGGAGTATGTAGTACATTTTCAACCATATGGTGGTACTTTGGGTAAAAAAAAACACATTCCCCATTATCTCAGTAACATAATACAACAATATACATCAACTATTTTATCCAGCTCTTTTAATTATTACATAAATAATATGAGTTTCACTTTAAAAAAAAAAAATTATTCTGACGTGAGAAGTTTTCAGGGGGGGCTCGTTGGTCTAGGGGTATGATTCTCGCTTAGGGTGCGAGAGGTCCCGGGTTCAAATCCCGGACGAGCCCAGCGTTTAGCTGACCTTTAGAGCCCATGATTGATGTTAAATGCTTGATTTCAAAGCATCAATTGAATTTTGCTCTTGTCATTT
>NW_028142131.1:57500-62500 GCF_055691185.1 Crinia signifera
TAACATATAATATGTTAGATATTATAACTGTTTAGCGCAAAGGGAAGGCCTCATACGCAGTGAATAGTACAGTGTGCAACAAGCTAAAGTCATCTGCAGCAATAATAGCGGCAGTCAGGAAAACAGAATATAATAAAAGCATAGATTTATTGATTAGTTGATTTTCTGTATTATCAGTCCATCCTCAACTTTTTTCATATCTCCGAAAAAAAGTTCATATCTCTCGTACTGTGCATCATTTGTTTCTCTCTTAAACCTTCTTGAAGCATTTCACTAGTATACAGAAAAATCAATAATATTATCTTGGCAAAAACATCAAACTTCTTAAAGCATATATAACATTGACTTATGCGAACCAGTTATTGGGGTTCAACTGTAGGGAATCACATCACTCACACCTATTCAATAAACTAATTTTTAACCCAAATAATTTCATTCAACTTTCCTTTTAACGTCATCATCCATTTAGTATTTGTGATGCTTGTACCATATTATAATTATATTCACAAATTCAAATACAATTTTATAAACTTGGGATAATGTAAATAAGTGTGTTTCTTTAATATACCATGTGTTACTTTCAACTCTTCATGTTGAATCACCACTGTATTAATTAGTAAAAGTAAAATTTTATTACAATCGATCTTGTTTGTAACCATTTAGAAACCTCATAATCCTTGTGGTAATGTCCATGGCTTATGAGACAGTATGTTTGAGAAAACATCATAAGAAACAATTCAATGAGTACCCTTTTTTATCTAGATTTTATACTAGCACACCCAACTCTGTCACATAACTACATGTTTTGTTGTACTCCAAAATATCTCCTGTTATTACACTCTTTACCAATTTTAAACCTAGGGAGAGTCAGTAACCTTATAAGATTCACTTGTGTAAATCCTACATAGAAAATAAAGTGTTGTTTGATTTGACTGCAAATATAAGTAGCCATTAACGCAACATTACCAGAGTGATACCGTAGATGACAATATAAACAACAATCAGTTTACCTTATTGTTATTTTTATCAGCTCATGATGAGCATCTTAAAGAAGAAATGTCAGTTTGCATATAGATATTATGTTTGCACCATTGTTACCATCCTAACTTAGAATGCCTCTTCTTTACTGATACCTTACTAGATGTATTCTATCAATGGTTCTGGTTTGGATGTTCTTAGTTACTTTTATGTTATTACTCATATATTTATTTTAAACCTTCTAATTAGTTTAACATATTGGCTATCAGTATTTTATTACCATCCTCTGATGCATACCGAAACCTGGGAGCATCAGTAGTATGATGTATATGTGTGTCTGTTATGATTATACTATACTTGTGGGATTAAAATTAAAAGCAGAAGTAGAATACACCATCATGACTCTAGTAATACCTCTTTGATAACTATACACACTGTCCTTGCCAGCAACCAATCCCTGGTAACCCTCATTCACTATAAAAAAATGAAAACTTAAAAAATGATTTCTTCAGTTAGTGAGTGTATGGGAGACTTGGTCACTCATGGGGATCATTGTTTTACACCTTGTCCACAACCCGCAGGGACACCACTAAGGGTATCCCCCGATTCCGTGGACCTCTTCTTGCCCACAACCCGCAGGGACACCACAAAGGATGCCCCCCGATTCCGTGGACCTTGTCTTGGTCTGTGTGGGGGCCCTGGACAGGCCCATCATCAAATAAGTTTATTAAGTTAGAATCACAGTCACAATATTTATCTGCATCAGTTTCTATTTCTTTCAACTGATATCACCACCAGGTCGGAAACCTTCTTGCAGTGAGACGCATTAATTCAATCGGTTTGTTTCACAGGGACGGGTCTTGCCTTTGATCTACGAGACATTTAATTGTAAGAATTTTCTCACCATTGCATAGTCTCCAGGCTGGACCTTATAACAACATCCCTTCATAAGCTTGTTTGCTTTTCTGGCAAAGTATTTAGATGATGTGAGAATTAGAGTGACAAGTCTGCTGCTGGATGTTGAATAGGGATTGATGGTCTCCCAAAAAAAAATATATATCAATTAAAATAATGATCTTATAAAGGGACAGGTTCAGTGGCTGCTGAGGAGTAGTGTGAATGTCATACAAAACCGAAGACAAAACTTCAAGTCAACTCATGGTAATTTCCACACCCACCCTAAATTATGTGTTCTCAATGTGCATTTGTTAACATGTTCAATTTTGACTAAAACCTTTAAGTGTGTGGTGAGTGCAACCAAATTTTCATACCCATATTTTGACTTATTCCTTAGAATACCTTTCCTGTCAAATATGTACCTCTATGATTTTTTTTTTTTTTACTACCATATACCTTATGGGATAACATATCTGAACACAAATTTCTCAAAACATTTCTTTGCTGTAAAGGATGCTGTACATGGGACAGCTGGGATGTTCCTTCTAATCAAGATACTGTAACATATCAGATACCATTTAAATATAATGACAATTTTAAATGCATGTAAATTCCCCAAAAAATATTTTTAACCTTAGGAATGGACCAGTGGTAGGAGAAATGTTTGATGGTTCTATAGGAATAATTTTCCTGAGTTCATTCTTCTGCAGATGCGTTTGGGCCTCTGCATAAGATGAAATCAACATACATGCCCTCTCTCTCCTTACATGGGTCATCCCATGGGCAGCTTCCGCATATGCCAGGAGGAGGGGTTTGGGGAGCTACTGGTCTGCCCCCACCATCTTTACATAGGCCATTAGCCTTTTGACTGTATCCATTCTTCATCCATTGGCACATTCCTTTTAAATACACAACTCTTGATGTTTTATGAGCTTCTGCTGGTCAATTTTAAAAACATTAAATTGTATAGTGATGTGATTCACAACAGTGGCCATCTTATTTTTGTTACCAAGTGCAACAAGATCACTTTATAACATGTGAGCTTGACACTTAACAACTACTGCCTTTGCAGGGAGTTGCACAGCCTCAATGAGCTCCTTTACTTGCTGTGATATTAGCGTATTATATCACAGCAAAATCACGATGGAAAATGAGGATCTCTAAATCCAATACTACCGCATATCCCGTATATGGCCATCCTGAGTCTCCTTGTTGGTGACAACTACAATCTTTGTAGATGGTAGTGGCGTGTCAGAGATATCAGGTCTAATTGGAGAAATTTTGCTTTAAATATTCCTCACAATCATATTCTAAATCCTGCCTCTCATCCATCCTCTGGGACTCCCGGGTCCCACCAGGTAGCAGAGTAGCAGGATTTAGCGTACCACACCTGACAATGGTCAGGTCATGTGGCGCTGGGAGCAAAAGTTCCCAACAAGAGTACCATGCACTGGAAATGTGTCTTGTCCGTGAAGAGTTCATTAGAAAAGATGTAGCATTAGAGACACATAGTGTGCGGTGTTCTGTAATTTCTATACAAAGGCTGCAGCAGCCGCCACTTAAACATGTTGGTAAAGCAGATGCCACTCGGTCAAGTGTGCAACTGTTGCCCAATCGGTCTATGTGAATCCCCATGTATATGTGTTCAAACTCCCAAGGCCTCTGCTTGTTGTTCATTACAGTAAAGACAGGTATATGATAAATCTGATATATCCAGTGCTGTGGTTTCTGTCAGTGCGTGTATCAGAGTCTCAAATGAAGCAATTATGTCAGTATATTGTACTTTGCCAGCTCTGTGTCAGTTAGATTTAGTAGTAGTAATAGAAAAAGTGTCAGTAAGAGAATCCTGTAAAGAATTTAAACACATCATTAGATCATAAACATATTGAATCAGCATTGTGGTAGCAATCATGCAACTCATTGTGGGACATAGTGGGGCTGTCCATAAAACCTTGGCTTAATTGAGTCCACGTATATTGGACTGTGCTGTAAATAAATGTAGTAAGTACTGACTATCTGCTATTTGATAGTAAGAGATATGCAGATCATAAACCAATGACTAGATGACTGTAATACTTCCATAACTGTAAAATTAATTGATTTACACTAAAAAAATAATAAGAATAATCGCATTGGGTAGATAACCTGCAATAACAGAGTGTTGCAAATACTATGGGTATTAAATAGTATACGTTGTTGTAAAATCTGGAAGAAAACTATTTCTTGTGGTCCATAGATGTTTAGAAACTTGTGACATGATTAGTAATGAAAAACTCATCAAAATCCTCTAACCCCGTGAGGGTCCTCATATCGGTTAGTGCCTTCTGACAGCAGTCTCTCATGGATTCCTGTTAATAATACACAATTTCTTCCAAACCACTCTGAGAAAAAAAATAATCATTAAATCATTACAAATATTTGAGAGAATATCATGATTAGTTGTGCAGCAAATGCGATTTACTAGTAGCAGAACCCAGTAGTGCTGCACCTAATTGTGACCTCCATTCCTTATTTGTGGGCTCATATGCATGACCAATGGATCTAGTAAAGTGGCAACATGCAATCAGATAAATCAGTAAGCATAAAAATGCAACTCAATATGCATCTTATAATAATCACTATAAAATCTGTATTTTTCAATAAGGGCTTTGATAAGGATTCTGCCGAGGTACCTGCAGACCTCAATATTATTTTCTAAAGAATTTCTAGTGGCTCAGTAATAATAATAATAATAATATTTTTTTTAAAACACTTGCTTTTTCTGTGCAAAATGAAATGCATCAATTTGTAAATTAATCTTTTCTCTGGAATGGTCACACCTCTATTGGCTGGGATTTAATTAAAATAAAACAAGCAAAAGCAATAGCATTATTAAGCTCAGACATCATATTAGCATTTGTCATTTGGAAAAAAAAATGGCAGTTTTTTAAACAGATGTTGACAAAACAACATTATCACTTGAGGGAAGCAATGGGGAGGGGGCTGGAGGTCATCCTTGGGTATGGCTGATCACTGTCCCATACAGAACATTGCAATAACTTTAATCTATTCATTGTGCTTTATCAAAAGGGTAAATAATATCTTCAATTCTAAAATCTTTCATGTCCTTGTTATGGAAAACAGTT
>NW_028142131.1:100000-102500 GCF_055691185.1 Crinia signifera
CGTAGTTGGATAGTAGGGGTATGAAAAAATGGGGTGCATTTAACATGGGAGCCCAGATAATACATAAGTACCAAAACACATTCCCCATTATCTCAGTAACATAATACAACAATATTCATTAAATATTTTATCCAGCTCTCTGCATTATTACGTATATAATGAGTTTCACTTTAAAAAAAAAATGAATTCTAAGGTGAAAAGTTTTCAGGGGTGGCTCGTTGGTCTAGGGGTATAATTCTCGCTTTGGGTGCGAGAGGTCCCGGGTTCAAATCCTGGACAAGCCCAGCATTTAGCTGCCTTTTAGAGCCCATGATTGATGTTAAATGCTTGATTTCAAAGCATCAATTGAATTTTGCTCTTGCCATTTTACACAATTAGTTTGTAATTACTTAGGAGTATGTAGTACATTTTCAACCATATGGTGGTACTTTGGGTAAAAAAAACACATTCCCCATTATCTCAGTAACATAATACAACAATATTCATTAAATATTTTATCCAGCTCTCTGCATTATTACGTATATAATGAGTTTCACTTTAAAAAAAAAATTATTCTGACGTGAGAAGTTTTCAGGGGTGGCTCGTTGGTCTAGGGGTATGATTCCCGCTTTGGGTGCGAGAGGTCCCGGGTTCAAATCCCGGACGAGCCCAGCATTTAGCTGCCTTTTAGAGCCCATGATTGATGTTAAATGCTTGATTTCAAAGCATCAATTGAATTTTGCTCTTGCCATTTTACACAATTAGTTTGTAATTACTTAGGAGTATGTAGTACATTTTCAACCATATGGTGGTACTTTGGGTAAAAAAAAACACATTCCCCATTATCTCAGTAACATAATACAACAAAATACATCAACTATTTTATCCAGCTCTTTCAATTATTACATAAATAATATGAGTTTCACTTTAAAAAAAAAATTATTCTGACGTGAGAAGTTTTCAGGGGTGGCTCGTTGGTCTAGGGGTATGATTCTCGCTTTGGGTGCGAGAGGTCCCGGGTTCAAATCCTGGACAAGCCCAGCATTTAGCTGCCTTTTAGAGCCCATGATTGATGTTAAATGCTTGATTTCAAAGCATCAATTGAATTTTGCTCTTGCCATTTTACACAATTAGATTGTAATTACTTAGGAGTATGTAGTACATTTTCAACCATATGGTGGTACTTTGGGTAAAAAAAACACATTCCCCATTATCTCAGTAACATAATACAACAATATTCATTAAATATTTTATCCAGCTCTCTGCATTATTACGTATATAATGAGTTTCACTTTAAAAAAAAAAATGAATTCTAAGGTGAAAAGTTTTCAGGGGTGGCTCGTTGGTCTAGGGGTATGATTCTCGCTTTGGGTGCGAGAGGTCCCGGGTTCAAATCCTGGACAAGCCCAGTATTTAGCTGCCTTTTAGAGCCCATGATTGATGTTAAATGCTTGATTTCAAAGCATCAATTGAATTTTGCTCTTGCCATTTTACACAATTAGTTTGTAATTACTTAGGAGTATGTAGTACATTTTCAACCATATGGTGGTACTTTGGGTAAAAAAAACACATTCCCCATTATCTCAGTAACATAATACAACAATATTCATTAAATATTTTATCCAGCTCTCTGCATTATTACGTATATAATGAGTTTCACTTTAAAAAAAAAATGAATTCTAAGGTGAAAAGTTTTCAGGGGTGGCTCGTTGGTCTAGGGGTATGATTCTCGCTTTGGGTGCGAGAGGTCCCGGGTTCAAATCCTGGACAAGCCCAGCATTTAGCTGCCTTTTAGAGCCCATGATTGATGTTAAATGCTTGATTTCAAAGCATCAATTGAATTTTGCTCTTGCCATTTTACACAATTAGATTGTAATTACTTAGGAGTATGTAGTACATTTTCAACCATATGGTGGTACTTTGGGTAAAAAAAACACATTCCCCATTATCTCAGTAACATAATACAACAATATTCATTAAATATTTTATCCAGCTCTCTGCATTATTACGTATATAATGAGTTTCACTTTAAAAAAAATTTAATTCTAAGGTGAAAAGCTTTCAGGGGTGGCTCGTTGGTCTAGGGGTATGATTCTCGCTTCGGGTGCGAGAGGTCCCGGGTTCAAATCCCGGACGAGCCCAGCATTTTGCTGCCTTTTAGAGCCCATGATTGATGTTAAATGCTTGATTTCAAAGCATCAATTGAATTTTGCTCTTGCCATTTTACACAATTAGTTTGTAATTACTTAGGAGTATGTAGTACATTTTCAACCATATGGTGGTACTTTGGGTAAAAAAAACACAGGTACTTATGTAATATCTGGGCTCCCGTTTTTCTTATGAGACCGCGTCCCCTCGCGGGGCTCGCTGCACTCGCCACGCTTCAGGCACGGTGGCTCGCTGCGCTCGCCACACTATATAATATCAACTCCATGCGTAGTTGGATAGTAGGGGTATGAAAAAATGGGGTGCATTTAACATGGGAGCCCAGATAATACATAAGTACCAAAACACATTCCCC
>NW_028142131.1:142500-162500 GCF_055691185.1 Crinia signifera
GAGTTTCACATTAAAAAAAAAATTATTCTGACGTGAGAAGTTTTCAGGGGTAGCTCGTTGGTCTAGGGGTATGATTCTCGCTTTGGGTGCGAGAGGTCCCGGGTTCAAATCCCGGACGAGCCCAGCATTTAGCTGCCTTTTAGAGCCCATGATTGATGTTAAATGCTTGATTTCAAAGCATCAATTGAATTTTGCTCTTGCCATTTTACACAATTAGTTTGTAATTACTTATGAGTATTTAGGACATTTTCAACCATATGGTGGTACTTTGGGTAAAAAAACACATTCCCCATTATCTCAGTAGCATAACACAACAATATTCATTAAATATTTTATCCAGCACTCTGCATTATTACGTATATAATGAGTTTCACTTTAAAAAAAAAAATATTGTGACGTGAGAAGTTTTCAGGGGTGGCTCGTTGGTCTAGTGGTATGATTCTCGCTGTGGGTGCGAGAGGTCCCGGCTTCAAATCCCGGACGAGCCCAACATTTAGCTGCCTTTTAGAGCCCATGATTGATGTTACATGCTTGATTTCAAAGCATCAATTGAATTTTGCTCTTGCCATTTTACACAATTAGTTTGTAATTACTTATGAGTATTTAGGACATTTTCAACCATATGGTGGTACTTTGGGTAAAAAAACACTTTCCCCATTATCTCAGTAACATAATACAACAAAATACATCAACTATTTTATCCAGCTCTTTCAATTATTACATAAATAATATGAGTTTCACTTTAAAAAAAAAATTATTCTGACGTGAGAAGTATTCAGGGGTGGATCGTTGGTCTAGGGGTATGATTCTCACTTTGGGTGCGAGAGGTCCCGGGTTCAAATCCCGGACGAGCCCAGCATTTAGCTGCCTTTTAGAGCCCATGATTGATGTTAAATGCTTGATTTCAAAGCATCAATTGAATTTTGCTCTTGCCATTTTACACAATTAGTTTGTAATTACTTATGAGTATTTAGGACATTTTCAACCATATGGTGGTACTTTGGGTAAAAAAACACATTCCCCATTATCTCAGTAACATAATACAACAAAATACATCAACTATTTTATCCAGCACTCTGCATTATTACGTATATAATGAGTTTCACTTTAAAAAATAAAAATATTGTGACGTGAGAAGTTTTCAGGGGTGGCTCGTTGGTCTAGGGGTATGATTCTCGCTTTGGGTGCGAGAGGTCCTGGCTTCAAATCCCGGACGAGCCCAGCATTTAGCTGCCTTTTAGAGCCCATGATTGATGTTAAATGCTTGATTTCAAAGCATCAATTGAATTTTGCTCTTGCCATTTTACACAATTAGTTTGTAATTACTTATGAGTATTTAGGACATTTTCAACCATATGGTGGTACTTTGGGTAAAAAAACACATTCCCCATTATCTCAGTAACATAATACAACAAAATACATCAACTATTTTATCCAGCTCTTTCAATTATTACATAAATAATATGAGTTTCACTTTAAAAAAAAAATTATTCTGACGTGAGAAGTTTTCAGGGGTGGCTCGTTGGTCTAGGGGTATGATTCTCGCTTTGGGTGCGAGAGGTCCCGGGTTCAAATCCCGGACGAGCCCAGCATTTAGCTGCCTTTTAGAGCCCATGATTGATGTTAAATGCTTGATTTCAAAGCATCAATTGAATTTTGCTCTTGCCATTTTACACAATTAGTTTGTAATTACTTATGAGTATTTAGGACATTTTCAACCATATGGTGGTACTTTGGGTAAAAAAACACATTCCCCATTATCTCAGTAACATAATACAACAAAATACATCAACTATTTTATCCAGCACTCTGCATTATTACGTATATAATGAGTTTCACTTTAAAAAATAAAAATATTGTGACGTGAGAAGTTTTCAGGGGTGGCTCGTTGGTCTAGGGGTATGATTCTCGCTTTGGGTGCGAGAGGTCCCGGCTTCAAATCCCGGACGAGCCCAGCATTTAGCTGCCTTTTAGAGCCCATGATTGATGTTAAATGCTTGATTTCAAAGCATCAATTGAATTTTGCTCTTGCCATTTTACACAATTAGTTTGTAATTACTTATGAGTATTTAGGACATTTTCAACCATATGGTGGTACTTTGGGTAAAAAAACACATTCCCCATTATCTCAGTAACATAATACAACAAAATACATCAACTATTTTATCCAGCTCTTTCAATTATTACATAAATAATATGAGTTTCACTTTAAAAAAAAAATTGTTCTGACGTGAGAAGTTTTCAGGGGTGGCTCGTTGGTCTAGGGGTATGATTCTCGCTTTGGGTGCGAGAGGTCCCGGGTTCAAATCCCGGACGAGCCCAGCATTTAGCTGCCTTTTAGAGCCCATGATTGATGTTAAATGCTTGATTTCAAAGCATCAATTGAATTTTGCTCTTGCCATTTTACACAATTAGTTTGTAATTACTTATGAGTATTTAGGAAATTTTCAACCATATGGTGGTACTTTGGGTAAAAAAACACATTCCCCATTATCTCAGTAACATAACACAACAATATTCATTAAATATTTTATCCAGCACTCTGCATTATTACGTATATAATGAGTTTCACTTTAAAAAAAAAAATATTGTGACGTGAGAAGTTTTCAGGGGTGGCTCGTTGGTCTAGGGGTATGATTCTCGCTTTGGGTGCGAGAGGTCCTGGCTTCAAATCCCGGACGAGCCCAGCATTTAGCTGCCTTTTAGAGCCCATGATTGATGTTACATGCTTGATTTCAAAGCATCAATTGAATTTTGCTCTTGCCATTTTACACAATTAGTTTGTAATTACTTATGAGTATTTAGGACATTTTCAACCATATGGTGGTACTTTGGGTAAAAAAACACATTCCCCATTATCTCAGTAACATAATACAACAAAATACATCAACTATTTTATCCAGCTCTTTCAATTATTACATAAATAATATGAGTTTCACTTAAAAAAAAAAAATATTCTGACGTGAGAAGTTTTCAGGGGTGGCTCGTTGGTCTAGGGGTATGATTCTCGCTTAGGGTGCAAGAGGTCCCAGCGTTCAAATCCCGGACAAGCCCAGCATTTAGCTGCCTTTTAGAGCCCATGATTGATGTTACATGCTTGATTTCAAAGCCTCAATTGAATTTTGCTCTTGCCATTTTACACAATTAGTTTGTAATTACTTAGGAGCATGTAGTACATTTTCAACCATGTGGTGGTACTTTAGGTAAAAAAAAAACACATTCCCCATTATCTCAGTAACATAATACAACAAAATACATCAACTATTTTATCCAGCTCTTTCAATTATTACATAAATAATATGAGTTTCACTTTCAAAAAAAATATATTCTGACGTGAGAAGTTTTCAGGGGTGGCTCGTTGGTCTAGGGGTATGATTCTTGCTTTGGGTGCGAGAGGTCCCGGGTTCAAATCCCGGACGAGCCCAGCATTTAGCTGCCTTTTAGAGCCCATGATTGATGTTACATGCTTGATTTCAAAGCATCAATTGAATTTTGCTCTTGCCATTTTACACAATTAGTTTGTAATTACTTATGAGTATTTAGGACATTTTCAACCATATGGTGGTACTTTGGGTAAAAAAACACATTCCCCATTATCTCAGTAACATAATACAACAAAATACATCAACTATTTTATCCAGCTCTTTCAATTATTACATAAATAATATGAGTTTCACTTTCAAAAAAAAAATATTGTGACGTGAGAAGTTTTCAGGGGTGGCTCGTTGGTCTAGGGGTATGATTCTCGCTTTGGGTGCGAGAGGTCCCGGCTTCAAATCCCCGACGAGCCCAGCATTTAGCTGCCTTTTAGAGCCCATGATTGATGTTAAATGCTTGATTTCAAAGCATCAATTGAATTTTGCTCTTGCCATTTTACACAATTAGTTTGTAATTACTTATGAGTATTTAGGACATTTTCAACCATATGGTGGTACTTTGGGTAAAAAAACACATTCCCCATTATCTCAGTAACATAATACAACAAAATACATCAACTATTTTATCCAGCTCTTTCAATTATTACATAAATAATATGAGTTTCACTTTAAAAAAAAAATTGTTCTGACGTGAGAAGTTTTCAGGGGTGGCTTGTTGGTCTAGGGGTATGATTCTCGCTTTGGGTGCGAGAGGTCCCGGGTTCAAATCCCGGACGAGCCCAGCATTTAGCTGCCTTTTAGAGCCCATGATTGATGTTAAATGCTTGATTTCAAAGCATCAATTGAATTTTGCTCTTGCCATTTTACACAATTAGTTTGTAATTACTTATGAGTATTTAGGACATTTTCAACCATATGGTGGTACTTTGGGTAAAAAAACACATTCCCCATTATCTCAGTAACATAACACAACAATATTCATTAAATATTTTATCCAGCACTCTGCATTATTACGTATATAATGAGTTTCACTTTAAAAAAAAAATATTGTGACGTGAGAAGTTTTCAGGGGTGGCTCGTTGGTCTAGGGGTATGATTCTCGCTTTGGGTGCGAGAGGTCCTGGCTTCAAATCCCGGACGAGCCCAGCATTTAGCTGCCTTTTAGAGCCCATGATTGATGTTACATGCTTGATTTCAAAGCATCAATTGAATTTTGCTCTTGCCATTTTACACAATTAGTTTGTAATTACTTATGAGTATTTAGGACATTTTCAACCATATGGTGGTACTTTGGGTAAAAAAACACATTCCCCATTATCTCAGTAACATAATACAACAAAATACATCAACTATTTTATCCAGCTCTTTCAATTATTACATAAATAATATGAGTTTCACTTTAAAAAAAAATTTATTCTGACTTGAGAAGTTTTCAGGGGTGGCTCGTTGGTCTAGGGGTATGATTCTTGCTTTGGGTGCAAGAGGTCCCGGGTTCAAATCCCGGACGAGCCCAGCATTTAGCTGCCTTTTAGAGCCCATGATTGATGTTAAATGCTTGATTTCAAAGCATCAATTGAATTTTGCTCTTGCCATTTTACACAATTAGTTTGTAATTACTTATGAGTATTTAGGACATTTTCAACCATATGGTGGTACTTTGGGTAAAAAAACACATTCCCCATTATCTCAGTAACATAACACAACAATATTCATTAAATATTTTATCCAGCACTCTGCATTATTACGTATATAATGAGTTTCACTTTAAAAAAAAAAAATATTGTGACGTGAGAAGTTTTCAGGGGTGGCTCGTTGGTCTAGGGGTATGATTCTCGCTTTGGGTGCGAGAGGTCCCGGCTTCAAATCCCCGACGAGCCCAGCATTTAGCTGCCTTTTAGAGCCCATGATTGATGTTAAATGCTTGATTTCAAAGCATCAATTGAATTTTGCTCTTGCCATTTTACACAATTAGTTTGTAATTACTTATGAGTATTTAGGACATTTTCAACCATATGGTGGTACTTTGGGTAAAAAAACACATTCCCCATTATCTCAGTAACATAATACAACAAAATACATCAACTATTTTATCCAGCTCTTTCAATTATTACATAAATAATATGAGTTTCACTTTAAAAAAAAAATTGTTCTGACGTGAGAAGTTTTCAGGGGTGGCTCGTTGGTCTAGGGGTATGATTCTCGCTTTGGGTGCGAGAGGTCCCGGGTTCAAATCCCGGACGAGCCCAGCATTTAGCTGCCTTTTAGAGCCCATGATTGATGTTAAATGCTTGATTTCAAAGCATCAATTGAATTTTGCTCTTGCCATTTTACACAATTAGTTTGTAATTACTTATGAGTATTTAGGACATTTTCAACCATATGGTGGTACTTTGGGTAAAAAAACACATTCCCCATTATCTCAGTAACATAACACAACAATATTCATTAAATATTTTATCCAGCACTCTGCATTATTACGTATATAATGAGTTTCACTTTAAAAAAAAAAAATATTGTGACGTGAGAAGTTTTCAGGGGTGGCTCGTTGGTCTAGGGGTATGATTCTCGCTTTGGGTGCGAGAGGTCCTGGCTTCAAATCCCGGACGAGCCCAGCATTTAGCTGCCTTTTAGAGCCCATGATTGATGTTACATGCTTGATTTCAAAGCATCAATTGAATTTTGCTCTTGCCATTTTACACAATTAGTTTGTAATTACTTATGAGTATTTAGGACATTTTCAACCATATGGTGGTACTTTGGGTAAAAAAACACATTCCCCATTATCTCAGTAACATAATACAACAAAATACATCAACTATTTTATCCAGCTCTTTCAATTATTACATAAATAATATGAGTTTCACTTTAAAAAAAAAATTATTCTGACTTGAGAAGTTTTCAGGGGTGGCTCGTTGGTCTAGGGGTATGATTCTTGCTTTGGGTGCGAGAGGTCCCAGGTTCAAATCCCGGACGAGCCCAGCATTTAGCTGCCTTTTAGAGCCCATGATTGATGTTAAATGCTTGATTTCAAAGCATCAATTGAATTTTGCTCTTGCCATTTTACAGAATTAGTTTGTAATTACTTAGGAGCATGTAGTACATTTTCAACCATGTGGTGGTACTTTAGGTAAAAAAAAACACATTCCCCATTATCTCAGTAACATAATACAACAAAATACATCAACTATTTTATCCAGCTCTTTCAATTATTACATAAATAATATGAGTTTCACTTTCAAAAAAAATATATTCTGACGTGAGAAGTTTTCAGGGGTGGCTCGTTGGTCTAGGGGTATGATTCTCGCTTTGGGTGCGAGAGGTCCCGGGTTCAAATCCCGGACGAGCCCAGCATTTAGCTGCCTTTTAGAGCCCATGATTGATGTTAAATGCTTGATTTCAAAGCATCAATTGAATTTTGCTCTTGCCATTTTACACAATTAGTTTGTAATTACTTATGAGTATTTAGGACATTTTCAACCATATGGTGGTACTTTGGGTAAAAAAACACATTCCCCATTATCTCAGTAACATAACACAACAATATTCATTAAATATTTTATCCAGCACTCTGCATTATTACGTATATAATGAGTTTCACTTTAAAAAAAAAAATATTGTGACGTGAGAAGTTTTCAGGGGTGGCTCGTTGGTCTAGGGGTATGATTCTCGCTTTGGGTGCGAGAGGTCCCGGCTTCAAATCCCCGACGAGCCCAGCATTTAGCTGCCTTTTAGAGCCCATGATTGATGTTAAATGCTTGATTTCAAAGCATCAATTGAATTTTGCTCTTGCCATTTTACACAATTAGTTTGTAATTACTTATGAGTATTTAGGACATTTTCAACCATATGGTGGTACTTTGGGTAAAAAAACACATTCCCCATTATCTCAGTAACATAATACAACAAAATACATCAACTATTTTATCCAGCTCTTTCAATTATTACATAAATAATATGAGTTTCACTTTAAAAAAAAAATTGTTCTGACGTGAGAAGTTTTCAGGGGTGGCTCGTTGGTCTAGGGGTATGATTCTCGCTTTGGGTGCGAGAGGTCCCGGGTTCAAATCCCGGACGAGCCCAGCATTTAGCTGCCTTTTAGAGCCCATGATTGATGTTAAATGCTTGATTTCAAAGCATCAATTGAATTTTGCTCTTGCCATTTTACACAATTAGTTTGTAATTACTTATGAGTATTTAGGACATTTTCAACCATATGGTGGTACTTTGGGTAAAAAAACACATTCCCCATTATCTCAGTAACATAACACAACAATATTCATTAAATATTTTATCCAGCACTCTGCATTATTACGTATATAATGAGTTTCACTTTAAAAAAAAAAATATTGTGACGTGAGAAGTTTTCAGGGGTGGCTCGTTGGTCTAGGGGTATGATTCTCGCTTTGGGTGCGAGAGGTCCTGGCTTCAAATCCCGGACGAGCCCAGCATTTAGCTGCCTTTTAGAGCCCATGATTGATGTTACATGCTTGATTTCAAAGCATCAATTGAATTTTGCTCTTACCATTTTACACAATTAGTTTGTAATTACTTATGAGTATTTAGGACATTTTCAACCATATGGTGGTACTTTGGGTAAAAAAACACATTCCCCATTATCTCAGTAACATAATACAACAAAATACATCAACTATTTTATCCAGCTCTTTCAATTATTACATAAATAATATGAGTTTCACTTTAAAAAAAAAATTATTCTGACTTGAGAAGTTTTCAGGGGTGGCTCGTTGGTCTAGGGGTATGATTCTTGCTTTGGGTGCGAGAGGTCCCGGGTTCAAATCCCGGACGAGCCCAGCATTTAGCTGCCTTTTAGAGCCCATGATTGATGTTAAATGCTTGATTTCAAAGCATCAATTGAATTTTGCTCTTGCCATTTTACACAATTAGTTTGTAATTACTTATGAGTATTTAGGACATTTTCAACCATATGGTGGTACTTTGGGTAAAAAAACACATTCCCCATTATCTCAGTAACATAACACAACAATATTCATTAAATATTTTATCCAGCACTCTGCATTATTACGTATATAATGAGTTTCACTTTAAAAAAAAAAAAATATTGTGACGTGAGAAGTTTTCAGGGGTGGCTCGTTGGTCTAGGGGTATGATTCTCGCTTTGGGTGCGAGAGGTCCCGGGTTCAAATCCCGGACGAGCCCAGCATTTAGCTGCCTTTTAGAGCCCATGATTGATGTTAAATGCTTGATTTCAAAGCATCAATTGAATTTTGCTCTTGCCATTTTACACAATTAGTTTGTAATTACTTATGAGTATTTAGGACATTTTCAACCATATGGTGGTACTTTGGGTAAAAAAACACATTCCCCATTATCTCAGTAACATAATACAACAAAATACATCAACTATTTTATCCAGCTCTTTCAATTATTACATAAATAATATGAGTTTCACTTAAAAAAAAAAAAATATTCTGACGTGAGAAGTTTTCAGGGGTGGCTCGTTGGTCTAGGGGTATGATTCTCGCTTAGGGTGCAAGAGGTCCCAGCGTTCAAATCCCGGACAAGCCCAGCATTTAGCTGCCTTTTAGAGCCCATGATTGATGTTACATGCTTGATTTCAAAGCCTCAATTGAATTTTGCTTTTGCCATTTTACACAATTAGTTTGTAATTACTTAGGAGCATGTAGTACATTTTCAACCATGTGGTGGTACTTTAGGTAAAAAAAAACACATTCCCCATTATCTCAGTAACATAATACAACAAAATACATCAACTATTTTATCCAGCTCTTTCAATTATTACATAAATAATATGAGTTTCACTTTCAAAAAAAATATATTCTGACGTGAGAAGTTTTCAGGGGTGGCTCGTTGGTCTAGGGGTATGATTCTCGCTTTGGGTGCGAGAGGTCCCGGGTTCAAATCCCGGACGAGCCCAGCATTTAGCTGCCTTTTAGAGCCCATGATTGATGTTACATGCTTGATTTCAAAGCATCAATTGAATTTTGCTCTTGCCATTTTACACAATTAGTTTGTAATTACTTATGAGTATTTAGGACATTTTCAACCATATGGTGGTACTTTGGGTAAAAAAACACATTCCCCATTATCTCAGTA
The DNA here is from genome assembly GCF_055691185.1 of Crinia signifera. Classification (NCBI taxonomy): domain Eukaryota; kingdom Metazoa; phylum Chordata; class Amphibia; order Anura; family Myobatrachidae; genus Crinia; species Crinia signifera. Next base: position 151,974 of record NW_028142131.1, read on the forward strand.
ACATAATACAACAAAATACATCAACTATTTTATCCAGCACTCTGCATTATTACGTATATAATGAGTTTCACTTTAAAAAAAAAAATATTGTGACGTGAGAAGTTTTCAGGGGTGGCTCGTTGGTCTAGGGGTATGATTCTCGCTTTGGGTGCGAGAGGTCCCGGCTTCAAATCCCGGACGAGCCCAGCATTTAGCTGCCTTTTAGAGCCCATGATTGATGTTACATGCTTGATTTCAAAGCATCAATTGAATTTTGCTCTTGCCATTTTACACAATTAGTTTGTAATTACTTATGAGTATTTAGGACATTTTCAACCATATGGTGGTACTTTGGGTAAAAAAACACATTCCCCATTATCTCAGTAACATAATACAACAAAATACATCAACTATTTTATCCAGCACTCTGCATTATTACGTATATAATGAGTTTCACTTTAAAAAAAAAAATATTGTGACGTGAGAAGTTTTCAGGGGTGGCTCGTTGGTCTAGGGGTATGATTCTCGCTTTGGGTGCGAGAGGTCCCGGCTTCAAATCCCCGACGAGCCCAGCATTTAGCTGCCTTTTAGAGCCCATGATTGATGTTAAATGCTTGATTTCAAAGCATCAATTGAATTTTGCTCTTGCCATTTTACACAATTAGTTTGTAATTGCTTATGAGTATTTAGGACATTTTCAACCATATGGTGGTACTTTGGGTAAAAAAACACATTCCCCATTATCTCAGTAACATAATACAACAAAATACATCAACTATTTTATCCAGCTCTTTCAATTATTACATAAATAATATGAGTTTCACTTTAAAAAAAAAATTGTTTTGACGTGAGAAGTTTTCAGGGGTGGCTCGTTGGTCTAGGGGTATGATTCTCGCTTTGGGTGCGAGAGGTCCCGGGTTCAAATCCCGGACGAGCCCAGCATTTAGCTGCCTTTTAGAGCCCATGATTGATGTTAAATGCTTGATTTCAAAGCATCAATTAAATTTTGCTCTTGCCATTTTACACAATTAGTTTGTAATTACTTATGAGTATTTAGGACATTTTCAACCATATGGTGGTACTTTGGGTAAAAAAACACATTCCCCATTATCTCAGTAACATAACACAACAATATTCATTAAATATTTTATCCAGCACTCTGCATTATTACGTATATAATGAGTTTCACTTTAAAAAAAAAAATATTGTGACGTGAGAAGTTTTCAGGGGTGGCTCGTTGGTCTAGGGGTATGATTCTCGCTTTGGGTGCGAGAGGTCCTGGCTTCAAATCCCGGACGAGCCCAGCATTTAGCTGCCTTTTAGAGCCCATGATTGATGTTACATGCTTGATTTCAAAGCATCAATTGAATTTTGCTCTTGCCATTTTACACAATTAGTTTGTAATTACTTATGAGTATTTAGGACATTTTCAACCATATGGTGGTACTTTGGGTAAAAAAACACATTCCCCATTATCTCAGTAACATAATACAACAAAATACATCAACTATTTTATCCAGCTCTTTCAATTATTACATAAATAATATGAGTTTCACTTTAAAAAAAATTTTATTCTGACTTGAGAAGTTTTCAGGGGTGGCTCGTTGGTCTAGGGGTATGATTCTTGCTTTGGGTGCGAGAGGTCCCGGGTTCAAATCCCGGACGAGCCCAGCATTTAGCTGCCTTTTAGAGCCCATGATTGATGTTAAATGCTTGATTTCAAAGCATCAATTGAATTTTGCTCTTGCCATTTTACACAATTAGTTTGTAATTACTTATGAGTATTTAGGACATTTTCAACCATATGGTGGTACTTTGGGTAAAAAAACACATTCCCCATTATCTCAGTAACATAACACAACAATATTCATTAAATATTTTATCCAGCACTCTGCATTATTACGTATATAATGAGTTTCACTTTAAAAAAAAAAAATATTGTGACGTGAGAAGTTTTCAGGGGTGGCTCGTTGGTCTAGGGGTATGATTCTCGCTTTGGGTGCGAGAGGTCCCGGGTTCAAATCCCGGACGAGCCCAGCATTTAGCTGCCTTTTAGAGCCCATGATTGATGTTAAATGCTTGATTTCAAAGCATCAATTGAATTTTGCTCTTGCCATTTTACACAATTAGTTTGTAATTACTTATGAGTATTTAGGACATTTTCAACCATATGGTGGTACTTTGGGTAAAAAAACACATTCCCCATTATCTCAGTAACATAACACAACAATATTCATTAAATATTTTATCCAGCACTCTGCATTATTACGTATATAATGAGTTTCACTTTAAAAAAAAAAATATTGTGACGTGAGAAGTTTTCAGGGGTGGCTCGTTGGTCTAGGGGTATGATTCTCGCTTTGGGTGCGAGAGGTCCTGGCTTCAAATCCCGGACGAGCCCAGCATTTAGCTGCCTTTTAGAGCCCATGATTGATGTTACATGCTTGATTTCAAAGCATCAATTGAATTTTGCTCTTGCCATTTTACACAATTAGTTTGTAATTACTTATGAGTATTTAGGACATTTTCAACCATATGGTGGTACTTTGGGTAAAAAAACACATTCCCCATTATCTCAGTAACATAATACAACAAAATACATCAACTATTTTATCCAGCTCTTTCAATTATTACATAAATAATATGAGTTTCACTTTAAAAAAAAAATTGTTCTGACGTGAGAAGTTTTCAGGGGTGGCTCGTTGGTCTAGGGGTATGATTCTCGCTTTGGGTGCGAGAGGTCCCGGGTTCAAATCCCGGACGAGCCCAGCATTTAGCTGCCTTTTAGAGCCCATGATTGATGTTAAATCAGGGCTGGGCAACACCGGCCCTCCAGATGTTAATGAACTACACATCCCAGGATGCATTGCATTAGTTTTGCTATGTGGCCATGCTGAAACTGATGCAAGGCATTCTGGGATGTGTAGTTCATCAACATCTGGAGGGCCGCAATTGCCCAGCCCTGTGTTAAATGCTTGATTTCAAAGCATCAATTGAATTTTGCTCTTGCCATTTTACACAATTAGTTTGTAATTACTTATGAGTATTTAGGACATTTTCAACCATATGGTGGTACTTTGGGTAAAAAAACACATTCCCCATTATCTCAGTAACATAACACAACAATATTCATTAAATATTTTATCCAGCACTCTGCATTATTACGTATATAATGAGTTTCACTTTAAAAAAAAAAATATTGTGACGTGAGAAGTTTTCAGGGGTGGCTCGTTGGTCTAGGGGTATGATTCTCGCTTTGGGTGCGAGAGGTCCTGGCTTCAAATCCCGGACGAGCCCAGCATTTAGCTGCCTTTTAGAGCCCATGATTGATGTTACATGCTTGATTTCAAAGCATCAATTGAATTTTGCTCTTGCCATTTTACACAATTAGTTTGTAATTACTTATGAGTATTTAGGACATTTTCAACCATATGGTGGTACTTTGGGTAAAAAAACACATTCCCCATTATCTCAGTAACATAATACAACAAAATACATCAACTATTTTATCCAGCTCTTTCAATTATTACATAAATAATATGAGTTTCACTTTAAAAAAAAATTTATTCTGACTTGAGAAGTTTTCAGGGGTGGCTCGTTGGTCTAGGGGTATGATTCTCGCTTAGGGTGCAAGAGGTCCCAGCGTTCAAATCCCGGACAAGCCCAGCATTTAGCTGCCTTTTAGAGCCCATGATTGATGTTACATGCTTGATTTCAAAGCCTCAATTGAATTTTGCTTTTGCCATTTTACACAATTAGTTTGTAATTACTTAGGAGCATGTAGTACATTTTCAACCATGTGGTGGTACTTTAGGTAAAAAAAAACACATTCCCCATTATCTCAGTAACATAATACAACAAAATACATCAACTATTTTATCCAGCTCTTTCAATTATTACATAAATAATATGAGTTTCACTTTCAAAAAAAATATATTCTGACGTGAGAAGTTTTCAGGGGTGGCTCGTTGGTCTAGGGGTATGATTCTCGCTTTGGGTGCGAGAGGTCCCGGGTTCAAATCCCGGACGAGCCCAGCATTTAGCTGCCTTTTAGAGCCCATGATTGATGTTAAATGCTTGATTTCAAAGCATCAATTGAATTTTGCTCTTGCCATTTTACACAATTAGTTTGTAATTACTTATGAGTATTTAGGACATTTTCAACCATATGGTGGTACTTTGGGTAAAAAAACACATTCCCCATTATCTCAGTAACATAACACAACAATATTCATTAAATATTTTATCCAGCACTCTGCATTATTACGTATATAATGAGTTTCACTTTAAAAAAAAAAATATTGTGACGTGAGAAGTATTCAGGGGTGGCTCGTTGGTCTAGGGGTATGATTCTCGCTTTGGGTGCGAGAGGTCCTGGCTTCAAATCCCGGACGAGCCCAGCATTTAGCTGCCTTTTAGAGCCCATGATTGATGTTACATGCTTGATTTCAAAGCATCAATTGAATTTTGCTCTTGCCATTTTACACAATTAGTTTGTAATTACTTATGAGTATTTAGGACATTTTCAACCATATGGTGGTACTTTGGGTAAAAAAACACATTCCCCATTATCTCAGTAACATAATACAACAAAATACATCAACTATTTTATCCAGCTCTTTCAATTATTACATAAATAATATGAGTTTCACTTTAAAAAAAAATTTATTCTGACTTGAGAAGTTTTCAGGGGTGGCTCGTTGGTCTAGGGGTATGATTCTTGCTTTGGGTGCGAGAGGTCCCGGGTTCAAATCCCGGACGAGCCCAGCATTTAGCTGCCTTTTAGAGCCCATGATTGATGTTAAATGCTTGATTTCAAAGCATCAATTGAATTTTGCTCTTGCCATTTTACACAATTAGTTTGTAATTACTTATGAGTATTTAGGACATTTTCAACCATATGGTGGTACTTTGGGTAAAAAAACACATTCCCCATTATCTCAGTAACATAACACAACAATATTCATTAAATATTTTATCCAGCACTCTGCATTATTACGTATATAATGAGTTTCACTTTAAAAAAAAAAATATTGTGACGTGAGAAGTTTTCAGGGGTGGCTCGTTGGTCTAGGGGTATGATTCTCGCTTTGGGTGCGAGAGGTCCTGGCTTCAAATCCCGGACGAGCCCAGCATTTAGCTGCCTTTTAGAGCCCATGATTGATGTTACATGCTTGATTTCAAAGCATCAATTGAATTTTGCTCTTGCCATTTTACACAATTAGTTTGTAATTACTTATGAGTATTTAGGACATTTTCAACCATATGGTGGTACTTTGGGTAAAAAAACACATTCCCCATTATCTCAGTAACATAATACAACAAAATACATCAACTATTTTATCCAGCTCTTTCAATTATTACATAAATAATATGAGTTTCACTTTAAAAAAAAATATTGTGACGTGAGAAGTTTTCAGGGGTGGCTCGTTGGTCTAGGGGTATGATTCTCGCTTTGGGTGCGAGAGGTCCCGGGTTCAAATCCCGGACGAGCCCAGCATTTAGCTGCCTTTTAGAGCCCATGATTGATGTTAAATGCTTGATTTCAAAGCATCAATTGAATTTTGCTCTTGCCATTTTACACAATTAGTTTGTAATTACTTATGAGTATTTAGGACATTTTCAACCATATGGTGGTACTTTGGGTAAAAAAACACATTCCCCATTATCTCAGTAACATAATACAACAAAATACATCAACTATTTTATCCAGCTCTTTCAATTATTACATAAATAATATGAGTTTCACTTAAAAAAAAAAAAATATTCTGACGTGAGAAGTTTTCAGGGGTGGCTCGTTGGTCTAGGGGTATGATTCTCGCTTAGGGTGCAAGAGGTCCCAGCGTTCAAATCCCGGACAAGCCCAGCATTTAGCTGCCTTTTAGAGCCCATGATTGATGTTACATGCTTGATTTCAAAGCCTCAATTGAATTTTGCTTTTGCCATTTTACACAATTAGTTTGTAATTACTTAGGAGCATGTAGTACATTTTCAACCATGTGGTGGTACTTTAGGTAAAAAAAAACACATTCCCCATTATCTCAGTAACATAATACAACAAAATACATCAACTATTTTATCCAGCTCTTTCAATTATTACATAAATAATATGAGTTTCACTTTCAAAAAAAATATATTCTGACGTGAGAAGTTTTCAGGGGTGGCTCGTTGGTCTAGGGGTATGATTCTCGCTTTGGGTGCGAGAGGTCCCGGGTTCAAATCCCGGACGAGCCCAGCATTTAGCTGCCTTTTAGAGCCCATGATTGATGTTACATGCTTGATTTCAAAGCATCAATTGAATTTTGCTCTTGCCATTTTACACAATTAGTTTGTAATTACTTATGAGTATTTAGGACATTTTCAACCATATGGTGGTACTTTGGGTAAAAAAACACATTCCCCATTATCTCAGTAACATAATACAACAAAATACATCAACTATTTTATCCAGCACTCTGCATTATTACGTATATAATGAGTTTCACTTTAAAAAAAAAAATATTGTGACGTGAGAAGTTTTCAGGGGTGGCTCGTTGGTCTAGGGGTATGATTCTCGCTTTGGGTGCGAGAGGTCCCGGCTTCAAATCCCGGACGAGCCCAGCATTTAGCTGCCTTTTAGAGCCCATGATTGATGTTACATGCTTGATTTCAAAGCATCAATTGAATTTTGCTCTTGCCATTTTACACAATTAGTTTGTAATTACTTATGAGTATTTAGGACATTTTCAACCATATGGTGGTACTTTGGGTAAAAAAACACATTCCCCATTATCTCAGTAACATAATACAACAAAATACATCAACTATTTTATCCAGCACTCTGCATTATTACGTATATAATGAGTTTCACTTTAAAAAAAAAAATATTGTGACGTGAGAAGTTTTCAGGGGTGGCTCGTTGGTCTAGGGGTATGATTCTCGCTTTGGGTGCGAGAGGTCCCGGCTTCAAATCCCCGACGAGCCCAGCATTTAGCTGCCTTTTAGAGCCCATGATTGATGTTACATGCTTGATTTCAAAGCATCAATTGAATTTTGCTCTTGCCATTTTACACAATTAGTTTGTAATTACTTATGAGTATTTAGGACATTTTCAACCATATGGTGGTACTTTGGGTAAAAAAACACATTCCCCATTATCTCAGTAACATAATACAACAAAATACATCAACTATTTTATCCAGCACTCTGCATTATTACGTATATAATGAGTTTCACTTTAAAAAAAAAAATATTGTGACGTGAGAAGTTTTCAGGGGTGGCTCGTTGGTCTAGGGGTATGATTCTCGCTTTGGGTGCGAGAGGTCCCGGCTTCAAATCCCCGACGAGCCCAGCATTTAGCTGCCTTTTAGAGCCCATGATTGATGTTAAATGCTTGATTTCAAAGCATCAATTGAATTTTGCTCTTGCCATTTTACACAATTAGTTTGTAATTACTTATGAGTATTTAGGACATTTTCAACCATATGGTGGTACTTTGGGTAAAAAAACACATTCCCCATTATCTCAGTAACATAATACAACAAAATACATCAACTATTTTATCCAGCTCTTTCAATTATTACATAAATAATATGAGTTTCACTTTAAAAAAAAAATTGTTCTGACGTGAGAAGTTTTCAGGGGTGGCTCGTTGGTCTAGGGGTATGATTCTCGCTTTGGGTGCGAGAGGTCCCGGGTTCAAATCCCGGACGAGCCCAGCATTTAGCTGCCTTTTAGAGCCCATGATTGATGTTAAATGCTTGATTTCAAAGCATCAATTGAATTTTGCTCTTGCCATTTTACACAATTAGTTTGTAATTACTTATGAGTATTTAGGACATTTTCAACCATATGGTGGTACTTTGGGTAAAAAAACACATTCCCCATTATCTCAGTAACATAACACAACAATATTCATTAAATATTTTATCCAGCACTCTGCATTATTACGTATATAATGAGTTTCACTTTAAAAAAAAAAAATATTGTGACGTGAGAAGTTTTCAGGGGTGGCTCGTTGGTCTAGGGGTATGATTCTCGCTTTGGGTGCGAGAGGTCCTGGCTTCAAATCCCGGACGAGCCCAGCATTTAGCTGCCTTTTAGAGCCCATGATTGATGTTACATGCTTGATTTCAAAGCATCAATTGAATTTTGCTCTTGCCATTTTACACAATTAGTTTGTAATTACTTATGAGTATTTAGGACATTTTCAACCATATGGTGGTACTTTGGGTAAAAAAACACATTCCCCATTATCTCAGTAACATAATACAACAAAATACATCAACTATTTTATCCAGCTCTTTCAATTATTACATAAATAATATGAGTTTCACTTTAAAAAAAAATTTATTCTGACTTGAGAAGTTTTCAGGGGTGGCTCGTTGGTCTAGGGGTATGATTCTTGCTTTGGGTGCGAGAGGTCCCGGGTTCAAATCCCGGACGAGCCCAGCATTTAGCTGCCTTTTAGAGCCCATGATTGATGTTAAATGCTTGATTTCAAAGCATCAATTGAATTTTGCTCTTGCCATTTTACACAATTAGTTAGTAATTACTTATGAGTATTTAGGACATTTTCAACCATATGGTGGTACTTTGGGTAAAAAAACACATTCCCCATTATCTCAGTAACATAACACAACAATATTCATTAAATATTTTATCCAGCACTCTGCATTATTACGTATATAATGAGTTTCACTTTAAAAAAAAAAAATATTGTGACGTGAGAAGTTTTCAGGGGTGGCTCGTTGGTCTAGGGGTATGATTCTCGCTTTGGGTGCGAGAGGTCCCGGGTTCAAATCCCGGACGAGCCCAGCATTTAGCTGCCTTTTAGAGCCCATGATTGATGTTAAATGCTTGATTTCAAAGCATCAATTGAATTTTGCTCTTGCCATTTTACACAATTAGTTTGTAATTACTTATGAGTATTTAGGACATTTTAAACCATATGGTGGTACTTTGGGTAAAAAAACACATTCCCCATTATCTCAGTAACATAACACAACAATATTCATTAAATATTTTATCCAGCACTCTGCATTATTACGTATATAATGAGTTTCACTTTAAAAAAAAAAATATTGTGACGTGAGAAGTTTTCAGGGGTGGCTCGTTGGTCTAGGGGTATGATTCTCGCTTTGGGTGCGAGAGGTCCTGGCTTCAAATCCCGGACGAGCCCAGCATTTAGCTGCCTTTTAGAGCCCATGATTGATGTTACATGCTTGATTTCAAAGCATCAATTGAATTTTGCTCTTGCCATTTTACACAATTAGTTTGTAATTACTTATGAGTATTTAGGACATTTTCAACCATATGGTGGTACTTTGGGTAAAAAAACACATTCCCCATTATCTCAGTAACATAATACAACAAAATACATCAACTATTTTATCCAGCACTCTGCATTATTACGTATATAATGAGTTTCACTTTAAAAAAAAAAATATTGTGACGTGAGAAGTTTTCAGGGGTGGCTCGTTGGTCTAGGGGTATGATTCTCGCTTTGGGTGCGAGAGGTCCCGGCTTCAAATCCCCGACGAGCCCAGCATTTAGCTGCCTTTTAGAGCCCATGATTGATGTTACATGCTTGATTTCAAAGCATCAATTGAATTTTGCTCTTGCCATTTTACACAATTAGTTTGTAATTACTTATGAGTATTTAGGACATTTTCAACCATATGGTGGTACTTTGGGTAAAAAAACACATTCCCCATTATCTCAGTAACATAATACAACAAAATACATCAACTATTTTATCCAGCACTCTGCATTATTACGTATATAATGAGTTTCACTTTAAAAAAAAAAATATTGTGACGTGAGAAGTTTTCAGGGGTGGCTCGTTGGTCTAGGGGTATGATTCTCGCTTTGGGTGCGAGAGGTCCCGGCTTCAAATCCCCGACGAGCCCAGCATTTAGCTGCCTTTTAGAGCCCATGATTGATGTTAAATGCTTGATTTCAAAGCATCAATTGAATTTTGCTCTTGCCATTTTACACAATTAGTTTGTAATTACTTATGAGTATTTAGGACATTTTCAACCATATGGTGGTACTTTGGGTAAAAAAACACATTCCCCATTATCTCAGTAACATAATACAACAAAATACATCAACTATTTTATCCAGCTCTTTCAATTATTACATAAATAATATGAGTTTCACTTTAAAAAAAAAATTGTTCTGACGTGAGAAGTTTTCAGGGGTGGCTCGTTGGTCTAGGGGTATGATTCTCGCTTTGGGTGCGAGAGGTCCCGGGTTCAAATCCCGGACGAGCCCAGCATTTAGCTGCCTTTTAGAGCCCATGATTGATGTTAAATGCTTGATTTCAAAGCATCAATTGAATTTTGCTCTTGCCATTTTACACAATTAGTTTGTAATTACTTATGAGTATTTAGGACATTTTCAACCATATGGTGGTACTTTGGGTAAAAAAACACATTCCCCATTATCTCAGTAACATAACACAACAATATTCATTAAATATTTTATCCAGCACTCTGCATTATTACGTATATAATGAGTTTCACTTTAAAAAAAAAAAATATTGTGACGTGAGAAGTTTTCAGG
>NW_028142131.1:167500-176927 GCF_055691185.1 Crinia signifera
AAAAAAACACATTCCCCATTATCTCAGTAACATAATACAACAAAATACATCAACTATTTTATCCAGCTCTTTCAATTATTACATAAATAATATGAGTTTCACTTTCAAAAAAAATATATTCTGACGTGAGAAGTTTTCAGGGGTGGCTCGTTGGTCTAGGGGTATGATTCTCGCTTTGGGTGCGAGAGGTCCCGGGTTCAAATCCCGGACGAGCCCAGCATTTAGCTGCCTTTTAGAGCCCATGATTGATGTTACATGCTTGATTTCAAAGCATCAATTGAATTTTGCTCTTGCCATTTTACACAATTAGTTTGTAATTACTTATGAGTATTTAGGACATTTTCAACCATATGGTGGTACTTTGGGTAAAAAAACACATTCCCCATTATCTCAGTAACATAATACAACAAAATACATCAACTATTTTATCCAGCACTCTGCATTATTACGTATATAATGAGTTTCACTTTAAAAAAAAAAATATTGTGACGTGAGAAGTTTTCAGGGGTGGCTCGTTGGTCTAGGGGTATGATTCTCGCTTTGGGTGCGAGAGGTCCCGGCTTCAAATCCCGGACGAGCCCAGCATTTAGCTGCCTTTTAGAGCCCATGATTGATGTTACATGCTTGATTTCAAAGCATCAATTGAATTTTGCTCTTGCCATTTTACACAATTAGTTTGTAATTACTTATGAGTATTTAGGACATTTTCAACCATATGGTGGTACTTTGGGTAAAAAAACACATTCCCCATTATCTCAGTAACATAATACAACAAAATACATCAACTATTTTATCCAGCACTCTGCATTATTACGTATATAATGAGTTTCACTTTAAAAAAAAAAATATTGTGACGTGAGAAGTTTTCAGGGGTGGCTCGTTGGTCTAGGGGTATGATTCTCGCTTTGGGTGCGAGAGGTCCCGGGTTCAAATCCCGGACGAGCCCAGCATTTAGCTGCCTTTTAGAGCCCATGATTGATGTTACATGCTTGATTTCAAAGCATCAATTGAATTTTGCTCTTGCCATTTTACACAATTAGTTTGTAATTACTTATGAGTATTTAGGACATTTTCAACCATATGGTGGTACTTTGGGTAAAAAAACACATTCCCCATTATCTCAGTAACATAATACAACAAAATACATCAACTATTTTATCCAGCACTCTGCATTATTACGTATATAATGAGTTTCACTTTAAAAAAAAAAATATTGTGACGTGAGAAGTTTTCAGGGGTGGCTCGTTGGTCTAGGGGTATGATTCTCGCTTTGGGTGCGAGAGGTCCCGGCTTCAAATCCCGGACGAGCCCAGCATTTAGCTGCCTTTTAGAGCCCATGATTGATGTTAAATGCTTGATTTCAAAGCATCAATTGAATTTTGCTCTTGCCATTTTACACAATTAGTTTGTAATTACTTATGAGTATTTAGGACATTTTCAACCATATGGTGGTACTTTGGGTAAAAAAACACATTCCCCATTATCTCAGTAACATAACACAACAATATTCATTAAATATTTTATCCAGCACTCTGCATTATTACGTATATAATGAGTTTCACTTTAAAAAAAAAAAATATTGTGACGTGAGAAGTTTTCAGGGGTGGCTCGTTGGTCTAGGGGTATGATTCTCGCTTTGGGTGCGAGAGGTCCCGGGTTCAAATCCCGGACGAGCCCAGCATTTAGCTGCCTTTTAGAGCCCATGATTGATGTTAAATGCTTGATTTCAAAGCATCAATTGAATTTTGCTCTTGCCATTTTACACAATTAGTTTGTAATTACTTATGAGTATTTAGGACATTTTCAACCATATGGTGGTACTTTGGGTAAAAAAACACATTCCCCATTATCTCAGTAACATAATACAACAAAATACATCAACTATTTTATCCAGCTCTTTCAATTATTACATAAATAATATGAGTTTCACTTAAAAAAAAAAATATATTCTGACGTGAGAAGTTTTCAGGGGTGGCTCGTTGGTCTAGGGGTATGATTCTCGCTTAGGGTGCAAGAGGTCCCAGCGTTCAAATCCCGGACAAGCCCAGCATTTAGCTGCCTTTTAGAGCCCATGATTGATGTTACATGCTTGATTTCAAAGCCTCAATTGAATTTTGCTTTTGCCATTTTACACAATTAGTTTGTAATTACTTAGGAGCATGTAGTACATTTTCAACCATGTGGTGGTACTTTAGGTAAAAAAAAACACATTCCCCATTATCTCAGTAACATAATACAACAAAATACATCAACTATTTTATCCAGCTCTTTCAATTATTACATAAATAATATGAGTTTCACTTTCAAAAAAAATATATTCTGACGTGAGAAGTTTTCAGGGGTGGCTCGTTGGTCTAGGGGTATGATTCTCGCTTTGGGTGCGAGAGGTCCCGGGTTCAAATCCCGGACGAGCCCAGCATTTAGCTGCCTTTTAGAGCCCATGATTGATGTTACATGCTTGATTTCAAAGCATCAATTGAATTTTGCTCTTGCCATTTTACACAATTAGTTTGTAATTACTTATGAGTATTTAGGACATTTTCAACCATATGGTGGTACTTTGGGTAAAAAAACACATTCCCCATTATCTCAGTAACATAATACAACAAAATACATCAACTATTTTATCCAGCACTCTGCATTATTACGTATATAATGAGTTTCACTTTAAAAAAAAAAATATTGTGACGTGAGAAGTTTTCAGGGGTGGCTCGTTGGTCTAGGGGTATGATTCTCGCTTTGGGTGCGAGAGGTCCCGGCTTCAAATCCCGGACGAGCCCAGCATTTAGCTGCCTTTTAGAGCCCATGATTGATGTTACATGCTTGATTTCAAAGCATCAATTGAATTTTGCTCTTGCCATTTTACACAATTAGTTTGTAATTACTTATGAGTATTTAGGACATTTTCAACCATATGGTGGTACTTTGGGTAAAAAAACACATTCCCCATTATCTCAGTAACATAATACAACAAAATACATCAACTATTTTATCCAGCACTCTGCATTATTACGTATATAATGAGTTTCACTTTAAAAAAAAAAATATTGTGACGTGAGAAGTTTTCAGGGGTGGCTCGTTGGTCTAGGGGTATGATTCTCGCTTTGGGTGCGAGAGGTCCCGGGTTCAAATCCCGGACGAGCCCAGCATTTAGCTGCCTTTTAGAGCCCATGATTGATGTTACATGCTTGATTTCAAAGCATCAATTGAATTTTGCTCTTGCCATTTTACACAATTAGTTTGTAATTACTTATGAGTATTTAGGACATTTTCAACCATATGGTGGTACTTTGGGTAAAAAAACACATTCCCCATTATCTCAGTAACATAATACAACAAAATACATCAACTATTTTATCCAGCACTCTGCATTATTACGTATATAATGAGTTTCACTTTAAAAAAAAAAATATTGTGACGTGAGAAGTTTTCAGGGGTGGCTCGTTGGTCTAGGGGTATGATTCTCGCTTTGGGTGCGAGAGGTCCCGGCTTCAAATCCCGGACGAGCCCAGCATTTAGCTGCCTTTTAGAGCCCATGATTGATGTTAAATGCTTGATTTCAAAGCATCAATTGAATTTTGCTCTTGCCATTTTACACAATTAGTTTGTAATTACTTATGAGTATTTAGGACATTTTCAACCATATGGTGGTACTTTGGGTAAAAAAACACATTCCCCATTATCTCAGTAACATAACACAACAATATTCATTAAATATTTTATCCAGCACTCTGCATTATTACGTATATAATGAGTTTCACTTTAAAAAAAAAAAATATTGTGACGTGAGAAGTTTTCAGGGGTGGCTCGTTGGTCTAGGGGTATGATTCTCGCTTTGGGTGCGAGAGGTCCCGGGTTCAAATCCCGGACGAGCCCAGCATTTAGCTGCCTTTTAGAGCCCATGATTGATGTTAAATGCTTGATTTCAAAGCATCAATTGAATTTTGCTCTTGCCATTTTACACAATTAGTTTGTAATTACTTATGAGTATTTAGGACATTTTCAACCATATGGTGGTACTTTGGGTAAAAAAACACATTCCCCATTATCTCAGTAACATAATACAACAAAATACATCAACTATTTTATCCAGCTCTTTCAATTATTACATAAATAATATGAGTTTCACTTAAAAAAAAAAATATATTCTGACGTGAGAAGTTTTCAGGGGTGGCTCGTTGGTCTAGGGGTATGATTCTCGCTTAGGGTGCAAGAGGTCCCAGCGTTCAAATCCCGGACAAGCCCAGCATTTAGCTGCCTTTTAGAGCCCATGATTGATGTTACATGCTTGATTTCAAAGCCTCAATTGAATTTTGCTTTTGCCATTTTACACAATTAGTTTGTAATTACTTAGGAGCATGTAGTACATTTTCAACCATGTGGTGGTACTTTAGGTAAAAAAAAACACATTCCCCATTATCTCAGTAACATAATACAACAAAATACATCAACTATTTTATCCAGCTCTTTCAATTATTACATAAATAATATGAGTTTCACTTTCAAAAAAAATATATTCTGACGTGAGAAGTTTTCAGGGGTGGCTCGTTGGTCTAGGGGTATGATTCTCGCTTTGGGTGCGAGAGGTCCCGGGTTCAAATCCCGGACGAGCCCAGCATTTAGCTGCCTTTTAGAGCCCATGATTGATGTTACATGCTTGATTTCAAAGCATCAATTGAATTTTGCTCTTGCCATTTTACACAATTAGTTTGTAATTACTTATGAGTATTTAGGACATTTTCAACCATATGGTGGTACTTTGGGTAAAAAAACACATTCCCCATTATCTCAGTAACATAACACAACAATATTCATTAAATATTTTATCCAGCACTCTGCATTATTACGTATATAATGAGTTTCACTTTAAAAAAAAAAATATTGTGACGTGAGAAGTTTTCAGGGGTGGCTCGTTGGTCTAGGGGTATGATTCTCGCTTTGGGTGCGAGAGGTCCCGGCTTCAAATCCCGGACGAGCCCAGCATTTAGCTGCCTTTTAGAGCCCATGATTGATGTTACATGCTTGATTTCAAAGCATCAATTGAATTTTGCTCTTGCCATTTTACACAATTAGTTTGCAATTACTTATGAGTATTTAGGACATTTTCAACCATATGGTGGTACTTTGGGTAAAAAAACACATTCCCCATTATCTCAGTAACATAATACAACAAAATACATCAACTATTTTATCCAGCACTCTGCATTATTACGTATATAATGAGTTTCACTTTAAAAAAAAAATATTGTGACGTGAGAAGTTTTCAGGGGTGGCTCGTTGGTCTAGGGGTATGATTCTCGCTTTGGGTGCGAGAGGTCCCGGCTTCAAATCCCGGACGAGCCCAGCATTTAGCTGCCTTTTAGAGCCCATGATTGATGTTAAATGCTTGATTTCAAAGCATCAATTGAATTTTGCTCTTGCCATTTTACACAATTAGTTTGTAATTACTTATGAGTATTTAGGACATTTTCAACCATATGGTGGTACTTTGGGTAAAAAAACACATTCCCCATTATCTCAGTAACATAATACAACAAAATACATCAACTATTTTATCCAGCTCTTTCAATTATTACATAAATAATATGAGTTTCACTTTAAAAAAAAAATTATTCTGACGTGAGAAGTTTTCAGGGGTGGCTCGTTGGTCTAGGGGTATGATTCTCGCTTTGGGTGCGAGAGGTCCCGGGTTCAAATCCCGGACGAGCCCAGCATTTAGCTGCCTTTTAGAGCCCATGATTGATGTTACATGCTTGATTTCAAAGCATCAATTGAATTTTGCTCTTGCCATTTTACACAATTAGTTTGCAATTACTTATGAGTATTTAGGACATTTTCAACCATATGGTGGTACTTTGGGTAAAAAAACACATTCCCCATTATCTCAGTAACATAATACAACAAAATACATCAACTATTTTATCCAGCACTCTGCATTATTACGTATATAATGAGTTTCACTTTAAAAAAAAAATATTGTGACGTGAGAAGTTTTCAGGGGTGGCTCGTTGGTCTAGGGGTATGATTCTCGCTTTGGGTGCGAGAGGTCCCGGCTTCAAATCCCGGACGAGCCCAGCATTTAGCTGCCTTTTAGAGCCCATGATTGATGTTAAATGCTTGATTTCAAAGCATCAATTGAATTTTGCTCTTGCCATTTTACACAATTAGTTTGTAATTACTTATGAGTATTTAGGACATTTTCAACCATATGGTGGTACTTTGGGTAAAAAAACACATTCCCCATTATCTCAGTAACATAATACAACAAAATACATCAACTATTTTATCCAGCTCTTTCAATTATTACATAAATAATATGAGTTTCACTTTAAAAAAAAAATTATTCTGACGTGAGAAGTTTTCAGGGGTGGCTCGTTGGTCTAGGGGTATGATTCTCGCTTTGGGTGCGAGAGGTCCCGGGTTCAAATCCCGGACGAGCCCAGCATTTAGCTGCCTTTTAGAGCCCATGATTGATGTTACATGCTTGATT
Organism: Crinia signifera; assembly: GCF_055691185.1. NCBI lineage: Eukaryota > Metazoa > Chordata > Amphibia > Anura > Myobatrachidae > Crinia > Crinia signifera. Next base: position 173,991 of record NW_028142131.1, read on the forward strand.
TCAAAGCATCAATTGAATTTTGCTCTTGCCATTTTACACAATTAGTTTGTAATTACTTATGAGTATTTAGGACATTTTCAACCATATGGTGGTACTTTGGGTAAAAAAACACATTCCCCATTATCTCAGTAACATAACACAACAATATTCATTAAATATTTTATCCAGCACTCTGCATTATTACGTATATAATGAGTTTCACTTTAAAAAAAAAAATATTGTGACGTGAGAAGTTTTCAGGGGTGGCTCGTTGGTCTAGGGGTATGATTCTCGCTTTGGGTGCGAGAGGTCCCGGCTTCAAATCCCGGACGAGCCCAGCATTTAGCTGCCTTTTAGAGCCCATGATTGATGTTACATGCTTGATTTCAAAGCATCAATTGAATTTTGCTCTTGCCATTTTACACAATTAGTTTGTAATTACTTATGAGTATTTAGGACATTTTCAACCATATGGTGGTACTTTGGGTAAAAAAACACATTCCCCATTATCTCAGTAACATAATACAACAAAATACATCAACTATTTTATCCAGCTCTTTCAATTATTACATAAATAATATGAGTTTCACTTTAAAAAAAAAATTATTCTGACGTGAGAAGTTTTCAGGGGTGGCTCGTTGGTCTAGGGGTATGATTCTCGCTTTGGGTGCGAGAGGTCCCGGGTTCAAATCCCGGACGAGCCCAGCATTTAGCTGCCTTTTAGAGCCCATGATTGATGTTACATGCTTGATTTCAAAGCATCAATTGAATTTTGCTCTTGCCATTTTACACAATTAGTTTGTAATTACTTATGAGTATTTAGGACATTTTCAACCATATGGTGGTACTTTGGGTAAAAAAACACATTCCCCATTATCTCAGTAACATAACACAACAATATTCATTAAATATTTTATCCAGCACTCTGCATTATTACGTATATAATGAGTTTCACTTTAAAAAAAAAAATATTGTGACGTGAGAAGTTTTCAGGGGTGGCTCGTTGGTCTAGGGGTATGATTCTCGCTTTGGGTGCGAGAGGTCCCGGCTTCAAATCCCGGACGAGCCCAGCATTTAGCTGCCTTTTAGAGCCCATGATTGATGTTACATGCTTGATTTCAAAGCATCAATTGAATTTTGCTCTTGCCATTTTACACAATTAGTTTGTAATTACTTATGAGTATTTAGGACATTTTCAACCATATGGTGGTACTTTGGGTAAAAAACACATTCCCCATTATCTCAGTAACATAATACAACAAAATACATCAACTATTTTATCCAGCTCTTTCAATTATTACATAAATAATATGAGTTTCACTTTAAAAAAAAAATTATTCTGACGTGAGAAGTTTTCAGGGGTGGCTCGTTGGTCTAGGGGTATGATTCTCGCTTTGGGTGCGAGAGGTCCCGGGTTCAAATCCCGGACGAGCCCAGCATTTAGCTGCCTTTTAGAGCCCATGATTGATGTTACATGCTTGATTTCAAAGCATCAATTGAATTTTGCTCTTGCCATTTTACACAATTAGTTTGTAATTACTTATGAGTATTTAGGACATTTTCAACCATATGGTGGTACTTTGGGTAAAAAAACACATTCCCCATTATCTCAGTAACATAACACAACAATATTCATTAAATATTTTATCCAGCACTCTGCATTATTACGTATATAATGAGTTTCACTTTAAAAAAAAAAATATTGTGACGTGAGAAGTTTTCAGGGGTGGCTCGTTGGTCTAGGGGTATGATTCTCGCTTTGGGTGCGAGAGGTCCCGGCTTCAAATCCCGGACGAGCCCAGCATTTAGCTGCCTTTTAGAGCCCATGATTGATGTTACATGCTTGATTTCAAAGCATCAATTGAATTTTGCTCTTGCCATTTTACACAATTAGTTTGTAATTACTTATGAGTATTTAGGACATTTTCAACCATATGGTGGTACTTTGGGTAAAAAAACACATTCCCCATTATCTCAGTAACATAATACAACAAAATACATCAACTATTTTATCCAGCTCTTTCAATTATTACATAAATAATATGAGTTTCACTTTAAAAAAAAAATTATTCTGACGTGAGAAGTTTTCAGGGGTGGCTCGTTGGTCTAGGGGTATGATTCTTGCTTTGGGTGCGAGAGGTCCCGGGTTCAAATCCCGGACGAGCCCAGCATTTAGCTGCCTTTTTAGAGCCCATGATTGATGTTAAATGCTTGATTTCAAAGCATCAATTGAATTTTGCTCTTGCCATTTTACACAATTAGTTTGTAATTACGTATGAGTATTTAGGACATTTTCAACCATATGGTGGTACTTTGGGTAAAAAAACACATTCCCCATTATCTCAGTAACATAACACAACAATATTCATTAAATATTTTATCCAGCACTCTGCATTATTACGTATATAATGATTTTCACTTTAAAAAAAAAAATATTGTGACGTGAGAAGTTTTCAGGGGTGGCTCGTTGGTCTAGGGGTATGATTCTCGCTTTGGGTGCGAGAGGTCCCGGGTTCAAATCCCGGACGAGCCCAGCATTTAGCTGCCTTTTAGAGCCCATGATTGATGTTAAATGCTTGATTTCAAAGCATCAATTGAATTTTGCTCTTGCCATTTTACACAATTAGTTTGTAATTACTTATGAGTATTTAGGACATTTTCAACCATATGGTGGTACTTTGGGTAAAAAAACACATTCCCCATTATCTCAGTAACATAATACAACAAAATACATCAACTATTTTATCCAGCTCTTTCAATTATTACATAAATAATATGAGTTTCACTTTAAAAAAAAAATTATTCTGACGTGAGAAGTTTTCAGGGGTGGCTCGTTGGTCTAGGGGTATGATTCTCGCTTTGGGTGCGAGAGGTCCCGGGTTCAAATCCCGGACGAGCCCAGCATTTAGCTGCCTTTTAGAGCCCATGATTGATGTTACATGCTTGATTTCAAAGCAT